>NW_022476110.1:0-104860 GCF_009193645.1 Aspergillus pseudonomiae
TTTTTTTTTTTTTTTTTTCTCCCTTACTATGCTCATGCAGACCCAGTCTTGGATCCTCTTTGACGTACCAGCTGCTTAGCGTTCGCGCTCCTTGAAATCAGAGGACTAAAGTCCCTTAGGCACATGGCCTCGGATGGGGCTTCTACCTACTATGGGCTCCACCTCAACTTGTCATTGCCCAGCTGTGGTCCCGAGCTGTGATATCCGTATCCTCTCCTCAGCAGCAACAGTCATTTTTGCAGCCAGCCACTGTTCATGATGATCTCTCCGAGTAAAGCTCTTCCTCCTTGGCTGGGCGGGGATGGACCAGAAAGCTGTCATCGGTGGCCATGAAGATCGAATTTAAAAGGCATATCTCACCCTCAATGATGGAACACGATTATAGAACAGCCACTCTTTCCCAGAGACTTAGCTTGGCTTCGCCGTATTAGTATATCAACTGCGCTACTATCCACTTTATCTTTCCTTTGACCTACTTGGGCTGTTACTCTTCGGTCCCTAGTCGTCCATTCCCTAGAATCGCTTCTAAGAGAAAGTAGCCATGGCAGACGGACGTAAGCAATTCATCTTCAATCCTGACCCGGGATTTCCATTAGTTTGCAAAGTGATGCGATACTAATGAAGATGCATGAAGTTAACCAGGCACGTGCCCTCAGAGTGGCTGAGATCATCAACGACTACCGAACCCTCCTGGTGCACATCTCCCAACAAGATATCCCCGTGCGCGCAGAGGATTGCGGCCTGCCAGGCTATGTGGTGATCCGCGAGAGTTTGGCTGCCGCGCAAGCCCTAATGTCATCTAACTATACCCCTGTCGTTCCAGCCGGGGGGAATGACGCGGAAACAGAAAAGGCAGAACTTCAACGGTATGTATCGATCGATTTACTCCGGTCTATACAGTATGTTTTCACCGATCTAACACCATAATAGGGTCATACTCGATGCAGGCGCCCGTCGCTTCCGAGCCCATAAGATTTACCTCCGCGCGGCAGCAGGGAGAAGATGGTCTATCAATCGGGAAAATGTGCTACGAGGACAGAGACCCGACCCGACACATGCTCGTCGTTTGGAGCTCGTCGACGATACATTTCGACAGGTCAGTTCTTTTCTACGCAAACCACCACAGAGCTCTTTAGACTGACGTTGTGGCATTGAACAGGAGCTCGCTCAGGTGACAGATGAATACGTTGTGGCTGATCTTCGGGCAGCCGATATGCGCGCAGGCCATTGGCTTAATGACGATCCATCTCTATCGGTAATGCGCAATTGGATTCAATCCCATCCATGAAGCACGCCAGCATGTTTGCCGAGAGCAAATCACGATTCATGTGGTGGCATGACAGGTAATTAAGCGCAGGTCGCTTAATTGCGCCTAGGGAAGAAGCTGCCCCTCTTCCACCAAACTGAAAAAAAAGTACCCTCCCACACACTCTTTTTAGTGGGACCTGTTTTTACTATGATGCTGTTGATGGTTATGATATCCCCACGAGTGATTGCCTATGTTAGACGTTGGACATTGTCGACTGTCTTTTGTTCTTTTCTACCTTTAATACCTTTACTTTTCTTTTGTTTTTTTTTTCTTTTCGTTTCTTACCCCTCTCTCTTGTTGTTGGGTCTTTTTACGGGTTCCATGGATCTCGACTTTCGGGCTATATAAGTGCAACCACATCTGTACCAGTCAGAGACGGGAATGCGATTCCCCATTAGATTGATTAATTTCGGCCGATAGATCAAGTGGGCTTTGGTTGTTTGAACAGATAAAAAGATGAATGAGATATGAATAACGGAAGGTTTACCTGTTTGACACTATTCCATTATGGTCATTTTGTTAAGTAAGCAGGCTACTTCGGCTTGTAGTTAGTACATAGTCGTATCTTGCTTTGGTCTTGTCCAATGTCTCGTCGTTTTCTGTCAAGCGTTTTGACCCGATTGGCACTGTGGAGCCCACGGGTACGAGTGGGGGGAAATTCCAACTTGGATTTTAACCCGGCTCGTAAGGACGCGGGAAAAATAAAATAAAAACAAAATGAAAATGAAATGAAATGGATTGTGAAAAACATTCAATCGATACACAATGCCATTGGACGAAAACTTCATCCAATCTGGCCATTCATTTATTTTCGATATTATAATTTTTTTTTTTTTTTTTGGATGCTATACTAGTAGGTACTACTACTAGTAGGTAGTAGGATGTCCAGGAGTATTCCTGGTCCAACATGGATATACCAGTAGAATGCTCTGATAATCCTGTCTTAAGGTACTCTCCTTCCTCCCTGGGTAAAGTCTTAACACCGATCAGTGCATCGGAGATACCGAACCACATGGACGGTTTATGCACAATCCCTTCTAGCGTCGATTAGTCGAGGACATCCCAGCTGAAAGCTGCGTGGAGTCAAGGAAGGGCCCAAAGCAAGACTAAGTTTAGCACAAAATGCACGGCAGTTGAGAGTTGAGACAGACTTTTCATTCAAGAAAATTTCTTTTTTTTCCCCCTCCCAATCCTTAGGTGGTCGGTGGAATCGGAATGTGGCCGTGCAGAGAAGCCCTGCAGTAGTTTAATCCCGCGGGTGCCAATCAAATTCCCAGATTGGCGACCTGCGTCACAGTTCAGCTGAGGAGGTAACAAAAGGGATCCACAGTGAAACCCAGATAAGGTAGGTCTTTGTTCCTTCGTACTAAGGTTCAACTGTCTGTACCATGTACGCTTGCTCCAAACAGCCGGTTTGACATTAGAGATCGTCCTTGGCTATGAAGCGCGTGTGATGTTGTCGTCTGTCTGATGCAAGGCGATTTACACGACTGTCTTTTTTTTTTTTTTTTTAAAAAAAAAAAACTAACTCCTTTGGGTTGCCGATGTCTCGGGATTTGCTTCGTTTACTGTGAACTCGACCTGAGTCGGAGTTCTCCTACGCAAGGAATTTTTACTCAACATCTCAACATCTTTTTACCTTTTCTAGAAACCCAAGGTTCGTGACTCCAAGTCACGAATGCTGTTGAATCTGTATCTTCCTTCCACCTTGCTACGTTCAGGCTTATGTAGTTGGTGGACACTGAGAACAAGACGGACTGCGAAGTATCTTTGACTGGATTTATGACAGTACTGCTGTTCAAATTGATTGGTCTGGATGAATGTAGGATATGTACACAATTCGAACCGACAGTTCAAAGCATATTAGCATCATAGTCCAACCCAAAGTGGATAGATCATGTGCACTGACCCTCTTTGGTAGATATAGTTTGAGATGTGACATGTTCTCACCCTCGGAAATCGGTTAGTTCTTCGTCGCATGCGATGAACTATCTATTAAGCCGCGCTACGTTACAGACCACCGTCGTGGCTCTAATACCACCTATGGTCATCGTAGCCTGAAGAGATTGTAACCTGAATTCCCATGATATCCCCTACGGCCAACCAAGATAGGCGAGATGACATTCGACCACATTCCTTGACTATCACCGGACTTTCGGTTGTCCAAGTAGTTCACTCTTCACTAACCAGGGATTCAAGAGCCACAAGGAAATATCCTAGTCGTCGAAAAAACGGAAACCTTTCCGTGATATCGATCTGTCCTTCTGACAGCTTACACGACTCAGATCCTCATCATATGAGATCGTGTCAGTACTTGGGATGAACCATCCCCATACAACTCTGCTATATGGCAAGGGAGCCGCGTGCGGAGTGACAAGGGAATGCCGCAGTCACCTGGACATAAAGAACCAGGAACAGGGAAGTTTCAGTAGAGAAGGTAACAGGTCAGGCAGAGAATGACTACGCCACCAAAGGTTTTGTGTTGGTTTCAAACGGTTGTACAAACTGGTGCCCTGAGTAAGTGTAATAGACTGGATTCGAATCTATATAATGTCGTTAGATTTCTTTCAAACTGTCTTACTCATCTCGTGTCATCCTTCAGTTAGTTACATTAGCCACAGTCAGTGACAGCTCGTCAGCCACAACCATCTCACTCGCCACACCCCACACCCCTGCACCGCCGCAAGTAAACCCTGGGTCTGTGAGCCAATAAATTCTCAGCCCTGTTGTTATTTTGGGTGTCCGGCCCGCGTCATAAGTCGATCCTAAGGCAGGTACAACCCCCATCAGGCTGCAGTGTATTTTCAGGAGGAGCTCTCAATTTAAATACCAACTATATCTCGGTGAGTATGACATCTTCTCAACTTATCCACTGTCTTGCATTTCTTGGCATTCTTCTCGCTCTTTTTCTTTCTCGATACCTTGGTGATACTCCAGTTCTGATCTCATCTACCCCTCCAGCCATGTCTTCCGGTCTAAAATCTGTGGCATATTTCGTCAATTGGGTACGTTGGCGTCTAGAATGAGCTTCCTTCAAGAGGTATTAATTGATCCAGGCGATCTACGGGCGCAATCACAACCCCCAGGATCTCCCCGCAGATAAATTGACCCATGTCCTCTATGCATTCGCCAACGTCCGCCCCGAGTCTGGAGAAGTGTACCTGACAGACACCTGGTCCGACATCGAGAAGCACTATCCAACGGACTCATGGAACGACGTCGGTACTAATGTCTATGGATGCATTAAGCAGCTATTCTTGCTCAAGAAGCAGAATAGGCAATTGAAGGTTCTGCTGTCTATCGGAGGGTGGACCTACTCTGCCAATTTTGCCCAGCCGGCAAGCACGGAGGCCGGACGCACGATGTTCGCTGAAACGGCCACAAGGCTGGTGTTGGACCTTGGTCTTGATGGTAAGTTGCATCGATAGATTTATCTAAGAGTTCGTCGTCATTTATTAACGGACAATCGAAAGGGTTTGATATCGATTGGGAATATCCGAAGGGTAAGTAAATGCAGGAAGACGGTCGCAGACACTTGCTAACCGGCCACGTAGATGATAACGAGGCATATAACTTTGTGCTACTTTTGCAGAAGTGTCGTGAAGTGAGTTGATGTCTTTATCTTTGCCCTTTCTCGGTGCTGACACGGTGTAGACCCTGGACAGGGCAGCGGGCCCATATCGGAAGTTCTATTTGACCATTGCTTGTCCAGCAGGCAAGGAACATTACTCAAAGCTCAGGCTTCGTGAAATGACACCCTATCTGGATTTCTACAACTTAATGGCTTATGACTATGCTGGCAGCTGGGACAGTCTTGCGGGCCATCAAGCCAATATCTACCCTTCTCCTGACAGGCCAGGCTCGACCCCGTTCTCAACGGTCGACGCACTTACATATTATGAGACGGCGGGTCTTGTGCCGCGCTCGAAGATAGTTGTTGGTATGCCCATATATGGACGTGCGTTCACCAATACCGACGGTCCTGGTACGAGTTTCTCCGGCGTAGGTGAAGGAAGCTGGGAGAACGGGGTTTGGGACTACAAGGCACTTCCTAGGCCAGGTGCAACGGAATATGTTGATCCCAGCATCGGTGCATCGTGGAGCTATGACCCGGCAACCCGCACGATGATCTCGTACGACAACGTGCGCATGAGTGAGACCAAAGCGGCTTTCATCCGGCATCATGGACTAGCGGGTGGTATGTGGTGGGAGACTAGCGCTGACAAAGGAGGCAAGACTGCCAACAAAGCCGATGGTAGCCTGATTGGAACCTTCGTCGAGGGTGTTGGAGGACCGGCCGCCTTGGATCAGACTCCGAACGCACTTGAATACCCAGAAAGCAAGTACGACAACCTGCGAGCCGGTTTTGCTTAAGAGCCTACGTTTGAGATACCCCCACATTCAACCTTGTGTTGTTTCTTGTCGAGTTTGCATGTTCTTGCCGTGGTTTTGAATGCGCATGTATATACTTTACGAGTCATTGGATTTAGATCCAAGCCAAGGCACGAGAGTGTTTCGAATTTTTATTTCATTTTCAAGGCTCCTCAACCTAAGATCCACCAATCTAAATCCACCGAAATTGCCCTAGATCAAAACCCTATTGCATCCCCGGTAACAAGAGAGGCGGAGCAATCCACGATTGGATCGCTTACTTGGACTCGTCGAAGACGTAGGTGAGGTGGCACTTGCCACAGTACTGGCGGTTGTGCATAGCAGCCATGAAGACACCGGCACCACACTATAGAGTTATTAGTCACTTTGCCACACAGAAGCCAACAGATGGGTATCCAAAAAGAAAAACGTACCTCGGGGGCGGGGCACTCGCGGCGGAGACGCTCGATCTTGCCATCACCGTCGACCTTGTAGTACTTGAGGACGGCAAGCTTGGTCTTCTTGCGCTTGTGCTTGATCTTCTTGGGGGTGGTGTAGACCTTCTTCTTACGCTTCTTACCACCACCACGCAGGCGGAGCACGAGGTGAAGGGTGGACTCCTTCTGGATGTTGTAGTCAGAAAGAGTACGGCCGTCCTCGAGCTGCTTGCCAGCGAAGATCAGACGCTGCTGGTCAGGGGGGATTCCCTCCTTGTCTGTACGTTGAACAGTTAGTGTCGGCCACTTGGTATTTCAGTAGCGAGAGAGAAAGAGAAGAAAAATCCTTACCCTGGATCTTGGACTTGACATTGTCAATGGTGTCCGAGGACTCCACCTCAAGGGTGATAGTCTTACCCGTAAGGGTCTTGACGAAGATCTGCATCTTGATGAAGGCCTGGTATCATGCGAATGTTAGTCTAACCCTGCATCTTTGAGATAGATAAACGTTGCGCTGGATGAACGCTGGGATGCATCGGCGCAAGTGTCATTTTTGCCTCATTTCTCTTCCTTTGCGCAGCTGAGCCAGAAGAAGTGCCGCGGGAAAAGAAAGAGAGACCAAAGCGACTCAAGCGACTGCCATCCCATATCCATCCTCGCAGGGTACAGGGTCTTCACTCACCTCGACAAGACTTGTCTTCCTCAACCTTGCGATCGTGTCGAAATTATGTAGACGGCAGCGTCTTAGTGCGTTAAAATCGGTTGTGTGATCACGTGCGGCGCACTTTTGCCGTATCGGCCCTAGCGTGGGAAATCTCGGATAATCAGGCTCTCCGGGTCCTCGTCTTTCGAGGGGTCATGTGATGGGATCAAGTCACGGGATTCGCCGTGGGGGGACTACATGTCAGCCCACTATCCCCCGGGATCTCGGATCACCGGCGCCGATTTTCCGAAGCATGTACGGACTGTTTTTAAACAGCTCATCGCACCGGTTAAATAAAACAGATTCTAGATACTCTGAAAAGTTATATACGAGAATCAACAGAAGTAATAAGCGATTCTACCTAGTATACTCGGTAGTGATCTACTAAGGGAAGCGGTTGTGGAAGCGGTAAATGGACTACCCAGTGGCCGCAATAGTCCACTGTGCATTACAAGTCCTTAGCATTGGTCTTACAAACTCTTTTCTTTTTGCCCCTCTTTTGGTATCTGGGGCAAGTCTACGATATGGATTTCTCTCTAAGCTTGAATCTACCCCTCTTTTCTTAGAAATGATATCTTTTGCCTATTTAGTTCTAGAAGGCAGATTGATACTCACTCTATTAATTGTGGAGTTGATACATATGGAGGTGGGGGTGGAATCATCCTCTTATTGGAAGGCAAAGAAAGCTTACTATGGCCTAGACAGGTGTTGTAACCAAGGAAGGTTGCTGGGCCCACTATGAGTTTGGTGATTTCAGCAGTGCTATATCATGTACTTTGATTCACTGGATGAACCCAACTTACTAATGCTTGGTAAAGCATGACGGATTGCTTACCTCCCCACTTGAATTATATTGATTGGTGACTTTTTTCATCTCTTCTCTCATGACGTTGTTGACAAGTTCTTGATGTCATTCATGGCTGGTTCTATAAATGGCGTTTGTATCAAATAGTACCAGCTTTGTCACCATCCTGCCATAACTCCTTTATGCCCAGTAAGTTTTGACCTCAAATTTCAGATACATCGCTGTATCCGTTCCATATAGGAGTATCATGGAGTCTGTCAATAGAGCCGCTTGGAGCTTGGAGCCAAAGGGAGACTTGAAACCTTCCGCCGCACCTTATTCACCCCCCTCGGGGAATGAACTTGTGATCAAGGTCTGTCCGATATACGTCTTACGCGGGCGACGCGGGTGGTGCTATACTGTGTGGAGTTCATTTTGGGTGCACTGGTCTAACGATTGTTGAACTTGTGATAGAACTATGCTGTCGCGATACAACCCTTGGACGCCAATATCCGTGGCCGTGCCTATCTCGACCTCCCTTACCCTTTCATCTTGGGCAATGGCGTAGCAGGTGTGGTTGAGGAGGTTGGGTCCTCCGTTACTAAATTTAAAAAGGGCGACCGTGTCGTCTCCGACACTCCCGCATATCACCAGAAGATAGCCAAATATGGCGGCTGGCAGAAGTATGTTGTGAGTACGGAAGCAACAACATCCAAGATCCCAGCTGCAACGACATTTGAGGATGCTGCCGCGATTCCTTTTGCTCTCCTGACGGCCGTGGCAGCTCTGAACCTGAGACTTGGCATGGAAAGGCCTGGCAGCCATCAAGAGGGGAGGGTTCTGATCTGGAGCGCGAGCGGCTCCGTTGGGGGATACGCCGTTCAATATGCCTCTAGCGTGAGTAGAATCCGATGGATGGACTTTTTTTTCTTTGATAAGAAATAACAATCTTCCCCAGGTTGGGTATGATGTTGTAGCAACGGCCTCACCGGGAAAGTTCGACTACGTACGTAGCCTTGGCGCAACCGAAGTGGTCGATTATAGAGATGAACAGGCTGTCTCGAAATTAAAAGCCCTTGGACCTTACAAGTTTGTCATGACGGCATCTGGCGACGTGGCTGGTGCACATGCAATCAGTGAGATCCTTCAACCAGGGGGTGGGGTGTTTGTGTCGACGCGCCCGCGGAGCGAGGAGATGCAGCTGGCGGAGAACGTCGAACTTCTTTATGATTACTACAGCATGGCCACTCAGAAACCCGAAAATGCGGCTTTCTCCAAATGGTGGTATGAGGAATATCTTCCCGTCGCCCTCGCCGGGGGAGTGACTCCGACTCCTCTGGAAAAGCGGGTTGGTGGGTTGTCTGGCATCCAGAATGCCTGTGAAGATATAATCAACGGACGGAGCCCGAAGAAGCTGGTTTTGAACCCTCAGGAGGATGGGAAATAATGATGTAACCACCTTGCGTTGGTTAATTCTCTGGAGTTTTTCTTTTTACCCTTTTTCTTCCTTTTTGTTGGGCGGGATTCCTGTCCTTCGCCCTTGGTGAGATACTATGCCGTTTCTCAAAATGCCTTTGACTTGTGGGGGATTCAATTGTGGGTATACTTTGACGCTACATTTGGTCTACAAATGCTGAAATCAAGTACTCGCTTTATTTCCATGCGTCTTCTGCCTGTTTTGGCCCGAGGAAGAGCATTCCAGTTCAATGCATATGATATTCCTCCATATCTCGCCAATGGAATCATAATCTGGAGGTGATAGTTCATAGTACAAAAGCTCCGGATACCATAGTCTCCTTGCGACACGTGTAACAGTAACCAAAGGAATTAGGGCTCGGGTAGAAGCTGATAGTGATAAAAAAATGGTCCGCCGTGGTAGTTATTCAATCAAGAACTCCCTGATCCAGTCTTTATAGGATATAACAAAAGAATCAATCTCTAAAGACAGGCCACCTGGTAAGACCAATACACGACGCATCGATTTTCCGAGCTTTCCAATAGTCGTCACCGGCCATCGGCTACCCACGGAGGGGATGGCTGTCGGTCCTCGCGCTCTCAAGAAGCCGAGTCAATTATTAATATGGCTCTGAATTATTAAGAATATTCTAAGCTAAGGGAAGGTCTGATCAGCCACAGCGACTGATCTGTGAAATACCCTCCCCGTTTGGGACTGACTCCGGTATAGGTTACTATCTAGGGTCTCTGGTATGGGATTGTGTCTCCAAATCAACCTTCCTTTATTAATAAAATCTAGTGTATTTGCTGGCTAGATATCTTGTAGTCTGTTGATATTTTTTTTTTATATATAATTCTATTTATCAGTATCTATCTAGATGCTAAAGTACCTTCCAGGTCCTTCCTAGGGCTCTAATTTTTATAAAAGATAGTGTAGTATAAAAAATATGTAGGTTGTATACTCCAAAAGCCTATTATAATTAGAGGGGAGGAAACACTATCCCTAATTGACTACTCTAGGTAAGAACAAGGTGAGGAGACTCGAAGCTGGAGTAACAGGCAACTTTTCTTATATGGAATACAGTAGGTGGTACTCCGTAGTTGTGTACGTTCGTGGGGGTAAGTCCTGCGTTCATGGTTTGTTTGGGGGACTAGTCAGCTTTAGTCAGCATTCTGGACCGCCTCAGGAAAGCCCACAAGAACCCCCACTATGATTCGAAAGACGCATCGTGTACCCAAAATCTCGCACATGAGAGGAACATAGCTACATTTACTCCGTATTTATGATGTCTATAGTCGGACTTCGGATGGCCGATGATTTGGGAGTTCCGCTGACTAACAGTATGGCCGACTGTGGGGCGGGCATGTACATACTATCCCAGTGACTTTATTTGACTTCTGGATCCCACTGGGAAAGATAAATATCAAGAGGAGGGTCCCAAGACATAGTCACATTCGCTACGACCAACGTTTCTCTCGTCACAGTTGTCACATCACTTCTCACCAGGCTATCATCACTTCGTACACTATGTCTCTGGCTGTCATTGTTGGCGCTACTGGCACCCAAGGTGGCTCAGTTGCTCGTCTCCTGGCCAAAGATCCCTCATGGAAAGTACGAGGTCTTACTCGCGACGCATCTAGCGCCAAGGCCAAAGCACTTGAGGCTATAGGGGTTGAAGTGGTTGCTGCCGATCTGAATGATGTCGGGTCCCTACAGGCAGCCTTCAACGGCGCTACTGCTATCTTCGCAGTGTCTGATTTCTGGACTCCCGTATTCCAGGGTGGCATCGACACGGCACAGAAGGTAGAGCTTCAGCACCTCATCAACATTGCGGACTCAGCCGCCCAAATCCCGACCCTCAAACACTTAGTCCTCAGCGTTCTGCCATCCTGCGACAAACTCTCAGGGGGGAAGCTGCCATGCCCACATTGGGATGCGAAGGCCAGGGGTGCCGATTATGTCAAGACATCGCTACCGCAACTGGCAGCGAAGACGACGTTTGTATGGGCAGGATTCTATTTGGATAACTTTGCCAATCAGCCCTCAATGCAACCCCAACCATTCTTGGGCAACTACATTATGGCCCAAGCTTCAAAGGCTGACGCGATTGCTCCTTGCGGCGGAATTGTGGCGACGAACACTGGCATTGTGGTTCAGGCAATTCTATCCCAGCCAGAGAAAACGTATGAGAAGTACGTACCCATTATCACCGACCTTATCTCCTGGACCCAGCTCGCAGAGGAATGGAGCAAAGCTACTGGAAAGACGGCAGTGTATGCCGAGTTGACCGATTCAGAGGCGGCCAAGGTATATGGCCCCCTATTTGGCCCAGAGATAGCCAGCCAGCTGCGGTTTAGCGAGCAGTACCCGGATTGGAACAAGTTCTACCCCGAGGAGACCGTCACCTTGGAGGAGCTCGGCGTCAAAGATAGGGTTGTTGGTGTTGCCCAAGGTTTTGAGTTGCTCAAGGACCAGATCGTTCCTTGATCGTGAACAGACTGTACTATACTTTTATGTTAAATCCTACTGAATATTATATTGGAAATAAGCACAAAGTTTACGTATTATGGACCTTTTTCTTCTTTTCTTTTCTTTTTTTTTTTTTTTTTATTATCAAGATCTGGAAGCAAGAGAGTGAATAATCGTAGGGGTTCCATGACATGGAATGCTTTAGTATTTACCTCTATTTATCGGTATTTAGTACGGTCTTTGGAAGATGAGCAATTAATTACTAAACCTTTGAGCTCATCGGAGACTTTTATCGGGTTGGATTCACCCCGGATGGCAAGCGGCCACAAGCCCCACAGGGGCCCGGGTTCATGGTAGCATTTCCTCGATAGAGTTTCCCATCGAAAATCGATTCTTGTACTATTTCTGCTTGCGGCTAGGTTGATTAACGTTATAACCTGAAAGTATACCAACCTTCCATTTCGCTGACTAAAATTGTTAATTCTTACGTACTCAATGATCAATGATGTTCCCTGGACCCTGATGACAAAAGCCGGATGAGTGCTATAGAGCGAAAGGTATATATAAATATCAATGTATCCTGCCGCATGTTGAATCGAACATCAATCTTCCTCTGTCCCTCAGACTACATCAGTGCTTCCCAACGCTTACGATCATGTCTACTACTGCTCCCCTGGCTATTCCAAAGGGCTCCCTTGTCGTCGTGACGGGAGCGAATGGCTTTATCGCCAGCCATGTGGTCGATCAGCTACTTGAACACGGGTACAATGTGCGGGGTACCGTGAGAAATGTTGCGAAAAACTCGTGGTTGAATGACTATTTCGGTGAAAAGTATGGCCCTGGACGATTCTCCCTCGCCGAGGTTCCCGATATGTCCCATGATGGTGCATTCGACGAGGTTGTCAAAGGCGCGGCCGGTATCGCCCATGTGGCAACACCTGTGATGCAGTTTTACGACCCTAATATCGCCGTCCCGATGGTTGTCAACGGAACTGTCAACATATTGGCCTCCGCCGCTGCTGAGCCCTCGGTACGACGGGTTGTTATCACTTCATCCTCCACGGCAGCCGCTAGCCCGCAGCCAAACAAAGTGTTCACCATGGACGAGAAAACTTGGAACGAAACAGCTGTCAAGGATGCTTGGGCACCACCGCCTTACGAAGGATCGCAGCGACGCCTGGATGTCTACTCCGCCAGTAAAACACAAGCTGAACAAGCCGCGTGGAAGTTCATGGAGGACAAGAAGCCAAACTTTGTCCTTAACACTGTACTCCCGAATGCCAATATGGGCACTATTCTCTCTCCGAAGAATCAGGGTTACCCCAGTACTGATGGTTGGATTAAGGCGGTCTGGGATGGATTCCCCGGCGAAGAAGGGCAGGGGCTTAAGTACAACCCGCCACAGTACTATATCAATGTCCAGGATGACGCACGTGTGCACGTCGCTGCCCTTATTTACCCAGATGTGAAGAGTGAGCGACTCTTTGCATTTGCTCACCCCTATTCGTGGAATGATATTCTCGCTATTCTACGCCGGCTGTACCCACAGCAGAAGTTCATCGACGATATCCCTAACATTGGTGAAGATAAGAGCATTGTTGCCAACCAGAGGGCCGAGGAACTTCTGAAGAGAATTTCGGGTCTCCCTGCTTGGACAAGTCTGGAACAGTCGGTTCACGATGCCACTAAGGCTTGGGTCTAGGCAAAGATGATAAGACAAGGTCTAAGATATATGCTACTGTATGTGCAGAGTACATGATTCCTGTTTTCTTTTCAGTGTAGCGGCTGGGATAGGTACGAATGAGAATTAAACATATACACTGTCTACAACTTATCTAGGACAGTACATGTGCATTCATAAGTCATTTTTTAAAGTATTGGCGCGAAAAATTGTATCATTTTACAATTCTCCAGAGTAGACGAACCCCAAGGAACATAAGATATGGTTCAACATGTCATGACCTCCAAGTCAGGAGTGTGTATTCAAGAACATGGGTTTCTCTCCCCCCACAGCCTTGTCTTTTTCTGCTAATGAGGCGCTATACTATCTTCTAAGAACGTTGTTTATCCTGGAGCCCGCAGTCTGCAGAGTGCATGCATGGAGTCTGATCTCTATCTACAGTGGAGTGTCCCAGTTCTGGCAAATCAAAGTTATAATTACCTAATTTTGGGATCACTTTATTAGGAGCTGGTTATCCGTGTATAAATTGCTTATAGTCCCAGGCTCTGAAGGCTACCCGTTTAGACATATCTGGTTGATTTGGATATATGTACGCAGGCTATTTCATTGTTGCTTGGCGGCTGTTTTAAATGCCAATGGAGGCGATCTCTCTCTCTCTCTCTCTCTCTCTCGGATATAGGTTGAACCAGGAAGGCTGTTATCCATGAATATTCGGGGAGGGAGGAAGCGGTTGTAGACGAGAAGTTGTAGGAGTCAGAAGCTATGCTCATATGGCTCAGGAAACGATGGACATAAAGGTTTGGATAATAACTAGCCTTTATAAAACGGTCGCAAAAGTAGCCCTTTTCGGCCACCGCCGAACCGTTTCATCGTTATATGGAGTGATAAATTATATATCTTTAAACTAGTTCTTAACTACAAAGTAGTCTAGTTAAGAACTGGTCTGTACATATGTAATAGTAGTAGTAAAAGTAAAGATTGATTTGTATCTGTAAAATGATGTACTAAGTTCAGCCTGCGTTCGGTTCGCGGCGACAGGCCAGCTTACGTCACACTTGATGCCTGGAAGCGCAGGCGACGAAAATGATCGACCCGTTCTGGGAACCACCCGCTCAATCGAGATTGGAAGGCCATCGAAGTCAATCGTCATCGTCATTATCCATCCCTTCGCCAGTTGCTAATTATTGATCAAATGGTTTCATGATTGGCGTCAATTATTATCCAGGCTATTGCAAAGGAAGGGAGTATCATGAAGCGATAGTGTCTTGAACCCTCACAGGCGACAGGGTGCATTTTCTTCAAGCAGAGGAGGCGACGTCGAAAATTAATATAGGGTGTTTGTCTGGACTCTGGACCGCGAGGGGGAACCAGAAACGAGCTCCTTGCAGGAGTAACTAACCTGCCGGATCGCAGCCTTAATTGCGTTTGGGCCACTTTTTCGTTCGATATTCTCCGTGCTCGAACCAAGGCGCAGCGCCGGCGATCCACTACGCAGCGCAAATGGACGGCCCCATGCCAAGGGCGCTGGTTTCCCCGACGCCTCAGCCCGGGTGCGTTGCTGGGCCAACTGCGCCATTGTTGATCTGAACCGTGGACGATAGATCGGGATAGCTTCAGCTTCTCCATCCACTTTTCCCTGGTTCCCACCTCTAAATACTTCCTCTTGCCCTTGGTCCTCTTCCTCTCAGAACCAGAGGTCCATGAATCGCGCAGGGAAGCCTTAGTGAAGCTTCAATCTCGCTGTCGCTTTAGTTTCAGATCTAGTCGGAAGAGCCTCATAGTTCTCTTTCCTCTGAGCTTCCTCTCCTTCTAACCCTTTTTTCCCTTATCCGTCTTCTTTGTTGAAGCGTTCACCGACTGACACAGTGGACAGGTCGGTTTTGATACCATCTATCGTACGACTAGCGCTGCGTGAGGTATGCAGACCACGTTTTATGCAATATGCGCACAGCTTTCCGGAAGACTTACATATAGAATTAGATCTGTCAATTGCCCGCCACCGATTTGTGACGAGTGGCTCACAGACTTTGCCCACCATGTTATCGAACCCACATCGCAATCTACAGGAACGACATCGACAACATCGGCGGCAGATCTCAACACCTTCCGCTCTTGATGCCGCAAAAGTCCCCAGTCTTCCTGCACAGGCAATGCACCGATACCATGCTCACCGTCGCGGCCAGAGTCTAGACCAGAGATCTCTACACATGCAACGATCGCAGACCGTGCAAGATGGTAACCTTTTAAATACTAACGCAGCAGGTCCCCTGGTAATGCAACAGCAACACTATGCTCGTTCGGCGCAACCGACACCCATGACCATGATGCCTGAGTGCCAGACTTTCAGTCCTGAAGAATTGCAAACCCAACCAAGTATGGGATACATGAACCCAGCCTTCGCCAAGGCCGAGGCCCCGGGGCTGGAAAATCGGCCGATGAACCTCCATCTCAATCTAATCCAGCAACAGCAGTTGCAGCAAGCCCAGCTCATGGAGAATGGCGCTTGGGATTTCTACCCACACGATAACCTCACAACGGGACTTCCGCACCAGACCAATGCAATCCCTGCAGATATGAGACGATTATCAGTGCAGTCTGATGTCAGTCCCGCGCAAAGACCACATACGCCGAAACCTACGCGTAAGTACCCTGATATTACTCACAGGAGGTAAACCCCACTGATGAAACTTGAAGACTACCTTCCAATTACCCCTGCGACAACACCATTCAAGAAAACAGTGGATCTTGCGCAGTATGGTGGCGACATGCAGCCAACCCCTACCAAGGAGCAGAGATTGTCTGTTCCCGTTTCAACCCAGCCGTCGTACATGCAACGTGCTAAGTCTCTCCAAGGAGTGGCTGGGACGACCTTCTCCCAGCAAAAGATTGATATGCCCTCCCCCCCCAATACAGCCTCCTTTGAAGTGGATAGTTTCGATATGTTTGACTGCCAGCAGGGTTCCAGTTTCGAAATTTCAAAGTCTGAAAGTTTTTCATCTAACCACTCTTCAACGTCGTCGTCAGCTACATCCCCTTTCAACTCCTCATCAGACCTTGCCTCCATGCCGCATCTTGCGGGCAGTGGGAAGGCGCAGAAGATGCCTATTTACCCTGCAACGCCTAGCCGTATGGCTTCAAAGAAGACACCAAGTGCTCCCCCTAGCTCGGCCAAACCCAAACTTTCTCCGAGGGTAGCATCTATCGACAGCCTCAATCTTGACGCCAGGGTCAATGCCTCTATCAAAGAAACCGGTGTCACCATTGACGAGATAGCGTCATACATCCATGGTCCTGACCCAGAAGATGGAAAATGGGTATGCCTACACCCCGGTTGCGAACGTCGGTTTGGAAGGAAAGAGAACATCAAGTCCCATGTCCAAACACACCTTGGAGATCGTCAATACAAGTGTGGTCACTGCGATAAATGCTTCGTCCGCGGACACGATCTTAAGCGCCACGCCAAGATACACACCGGTGATAAACCATATGAATGCCTCTGCGGTAATGTGTTCGCCCGACATGATGCTTTGACTCGGCATCGGCAACGGGGCATGTGTATTGGCGGCTACAAGGGCATTGTGCGCAAGACCACCAAACGCGGTCGTCCGAGAAAGCACCGGCCTGAAATGGATGAGAGACAAGAGAAGTCCTCCAGGACGCGCCAGAGAATCGCCGAAAAGTCCTCGTTTGACTCTTCTGGATCAGACACCTCGCGCAATTCGCCGCCCTCAGACGTCTTCGAAAACATGAGCCTTCAGGGTTCTAGTCCGGTGGGAGAGATGCAGATGTTTGGCAATGTTAATTATTCATTACCCCCGGAGGTCCTGACTTTCACCCCTCCTGCCTCCCCTGGAGGTAGCATACGAAACAGGCCATCACCTGCCCACAGTCAGCGGTCGATCACACCCAGCACGGAGGACGAAATGCCACCTTTGTCTCCATCCAAACGACCCTTAGAAAGAATCATCGAGGAGTCCAGTCTACCTCTAATTTCGGACCCTGAAGCCTGCCCCTACACAAATGCTACAAGCTCGACGGTTCATGTCCTGTCTTCTCCACACACCGCACCCACTCTGACCGACTCCTCAAATGGCTCAGACCTAGACATCTTCATCAACCAAGATCCATCTACAAGCTTCAGCAAGCACGAGTTCCCTGGCTTGACTGATCCCGACATGGCGGCATTTCCTGATTATGTGAACGGTCCCGCTTTTGACAACGGCATGGATTTGTTTCAAGGCAAAGGTTTCTCTACCGGTCCCTCAATGGGTGACGATTTCTTTTCTTTCCAATTCCAAATGGACGAGCAACCATCGGACGTTATGACAAGGGAATTCTTCTTGGAATGAAGGACTCGCAGACGACAACTTATAGACACGAAAAAACATGGATGGAGACTGACGACGCAACGACACTTGACTAATGGTGAATGTGAGCAACTTTCATGACTGAGATATAGACGACCGGAAACCTTGCATATGACAAACCAACTCTCAAAAATGGCACGACGAAACTATGTACAATTTATGACTCATCAAAACTTTCCAATGATCAACTTCCACTATCAACGACCTTTGTGACAGAACTTTTCGGGCATTTCGATCTTTCTTTCTTTTTCTCTCAATGTGGTTACATTTTCATTTTGCTTTTTATGTGACTTGCTCAGCGACACATGTACGACAACTTCTGGGACTTGCGGGAACAACTTTGGACAATTTATACGGAGTTCTGCAGGTCATCCTTTCCTTTGTTATGCTTCACGCCCTATATTCCTTCGTTCTTTTTATTCACGAGTTTATATGACGTTCATGTGATTTGCTTTTTAAGACTCGAAGACTGTACTAAATGGGTATGAACTGTTTGCTGCTGGATACGTCGTCGTTCTTGGTGGCCATGCCCACCTGTACTTTAGGCCTGCAATAGATCCACTGAATAAAAAAAAAAAAAAAAAAAAAAAAAAAAAAAAAAAAAAAAAAAAAAAAAAAAAAAAAAAAGAGATCCACATATAAAAAGTAATTCGGTTATTGCAAGTCTGGAAACATTCTATGTTTCAGTATTCAATCTATAGGATTCTATAAACCATGCCTAAGCAGTACAACACAAATAATACACAGTCACATCAGGCAATACAGACCACAAACACGAAGATACGAGAAATTAATGACTTCCTCTCCACGTTATGGTCAGCTCAATCGGATGTTCCTCTTGCGTCGCATAGATTTTGCTCTTTGTAGGGCCTTTAGGTGCCTTATCTGCAAAGAAGGTCGTATTTCCCCGGTAAGAGAGCTTGCCATCCTGAATCTAGAAGAAATGTAAGAATTGGGTTGAGGAATGGATATAGCGGATCCAAAACTTACACTGAATTCAACTGCGTTCTTGATCTGAGGACCACAGCTGAATGTATCTTTTTGAAAAGAACACTTGCCCTTACTGGACTGCAATGTGAATGTCTCATCTATGAGGTATATATTGTTAGCACCTTTTCGGGAAAACTGCAATTACAAGCACAGCAAAGATCTAAGGACGAACCAGAAGTCTTTTCAATTCGGAATGTTGCGCAAGTCCCTGATGTGAACCAGGCTCCGCGGCTGATGATACAACCCCTTTGTTGGCCTTGTGTTGAGACGACCAGGTTCCCTCGTTTTGAGTTCGGTGTACCGGTATTTGTTGGCTCCGATGGTCTTCGTGTTTTGGTTGGTTCATCTTTTCGAGGTGTTTTTGGCTGATACCGGATGCCCTTGGAAGGGCAATTTGACGTTTGGCCATCTAGTACTGGCAGTTAGACATCGTATACCTTTCTGATTAGAAGAAACAGAACCTGGGGAGCAAACCTGGGTTAGTTGGGACAAATTTGCCTGTTTGCAATGGTCCGGCGACATTGAAGAAATACCAAGCCTCGTTCAGGTTCTGGTGGCGACATCTAACGACAACTTCGGCCCCGTGAGCCTTCACTAGAGCGTCATGAATCTCGCTCAGGGAGTAGGTCTCCGTGTATGAAGGGACAATCCCAGCACCAGCAAGGATCTAGTAAAAGATTAGTGATCTAGGCGCGTTGGTGCGACACGGAATCAAAAAGTAATGCAGGAGCACGAACTTCGTGTGTAGGCAATCCGTGGAAGAGCTCCACTGTCTTGTCAAAGTAGTCTACCACATCCTGTTGCGGGTAGTATATGTCGTAACAGTGAGGCTCTAGGGTACTGATGCAGGTGCCGTGCTTGTTCCATTCATGTTCCCACAAAGTCGGGTCATCGCCCTTCCAGTCTTTCCAGAGGGTACGCATCTCATCCAGAAGATCCCCTCTACCTGAGTCAGTCAAGATCAGGGAGATGTTGCTATACCGCCTTTTTGAATCGCAGAATTGAGGGTAACCTCCATTACAGTAATCAGGCCTAAATAAAGCTGGGAATCAGTGTCCCACTTACAAGTATTAGTTCTCCTTGTAAGAAACTCACCATAAGCCGTGGATGGTCCAGGAATCCTCCGGTCCAATGGCAGGGTCGGCGTCCCAAAACTGCGATTGAAGGAACTGCCCCCCGGGATAATTGAAGCAGCATTTGTTTTGGCCATGATACGGAGTTTGGCAGCTCAGCTCAGGCTTAGAGCAGTGTTGAAAGCTGCTCTGTGAAGATTCAATCTCGGGTCCAAGGAGACTTGAAAGTCCCAAGGACCCCGTCAAGGCGGTTAGCACCTGCTGTGGTCCTGGGATCCCTTGGAGCATCCTGGCAATATACTAGGGCTAGTAGGGAAGGTGGTGTATTCCGCGCTCCGGCTTCCTTCCTCTAAGGGACTTGGGGGTTAGAACTAAGCCAAGTATCTGTCGCAATTTACTCGATTGGATTTATAGGAGAAATAGATGATCCAGACATCAATTAGATAGCTCGAGATAGACGTCGTACCCCGTGATCCTATGACCGATGACTAAGTTGGATCGCCACATGTGACCCGTCAGCTGATAGACTAATGAAGCTAGATAACCTTAACTGAGCTAAGCTGCGGAGAAGCTATCGAAGATAACCAACTCTCATGACCTGACTGCTATTTTGGTCCCCGGCGCTTCTTTCAATGGTTTCTTTTTTCTTTCCCATTTTCTTATACTTGGTACCATCCATCAAACATAGCAAATGTCCCTTGCATCTTTATCCTGCCGTGTTTGGGCGCCGGCATCGATATGTAAGGACTTCTGTCTCAATATACCAGTACGGACCAAAGCTGATCCTAACCATATAACTAGATTATTTTCTATATATATAAACTCAAGTTTGCAGTTCATCGGAAAGAATGAGAGGGGTATCATGTAAGACTAGGTCGTTTATATATATACATACACACACATTTACAGGCTATCAAGACCTCACCGCATCTATAGCCTTTTCTTTTTGCACTTCTTGCTCATGGACTCGCTCTTTCCACATTCTCAAAACCTCAAAGCAGACTTCCACTGCGATGAGGAGGATGATGATCCATTCAAGCCGAAGTCCGTGTGTCTCACTCAGCCTCTCCCGGAGGACGCTTGCTATTTCCTGCGCATAATCCATCTTTTCATTCAGGAGCTTGATCCGAATTCCGACATCCAACGCTCTTCCCACCTGTTCGTAGTATCCTTCCAACCCAAGTTCATGCCGGCTATCCCAGAAGAGGTCCGGCAAGGAGTCCGTGAGCTCTGAATAGAGATTCAACTGGGCGCGTACGCTCAATAACTGCCCCGTCTTTCGAAGGATAAAATCTCTTGTAAATGGAAGGCGAGATCCTTGTGACAGTAGTGTAGGTATCGATCTAGTTGATTCGAAATAATTCGACAGGAGCGTTTCCAACACTGCCAATTTTGTGCTCCGAGCCAGCCCGGAGGAAAATGCCACTTTAGTTAGGACCGTGTCCACAGGTTGTCGATCAAGCTGCGGGCTTGCTCCATTGCTGCTTGGTTTGGTGCCTAGGATGATGGTATCGCCCTTTATGCTGCTGCTATCTCGTTGCGAATCTTCCACATACTCGAGATCTTCCGTCTCTAAATTATCAAGATGAGGTCTTTCGGCTGCAGGGAGTAACGTTCTAGTTGCGAGGAAAGATGTAAAGCCTTCTGGCAGAGACCACGCCACAACGGTACCGGACGGGAAAACGAAGATATCGCCAACTTCGTTGGGAGCCAAGTCTGTGGTGGCCGGGTTGCTCACGCGGCGAATGGAATCTAGAGGGACCTGAACATGTACCACCTGGGGGTATAGGCCAGTATCGAAGGGATCTGGCTCATAGCCTTTTTCTTGGAGAATTTCCCGCACTTTCCGGATGTTGAATTGTTCGGCCACCGCATACGCCGTCACTACCTGTCGCTCAAGAATCAAAAATCAGCAATTGAGATTACCGTCGAGGCGCGAGAGCTAAAACCTTGGTTTGATAGAGCCCTTGCTCTTTGAGCATGGCCTTGGAGAGAAACCCATCTTTTGATCTTTGTGCCTCAACCGCGACTCTCCGTAACGAGGTTGGCGCTGCCGGCGATCTACCTCCTCTTCTCCGTTGCTTCTGGAATTCTTGCCCCGGCTCCTCGCTCACATCTCCGGTTTTTGATTGTTTCTGAGCAAGGTACGCATTGGACGAGAAGAAGTCCTTGCGTCGAGGAAGGCTGAACGGTGATGTGGCATGAAGATATTGGCTCCGGGGCTGTTTCACAAGCCTGGTCACTGCGGGTCTTTTGCAAATGGAGCCAACGAAAGGTTTTGCAAACATTTACGCAATTGAAAGAAATGGAAACGTTGACAAAGAAGAGATTAGAATAATTAAGGCAATAATTAACTGAGCTCTAGTGCCATGGCAAATACGGTTTGGCCGTTGAAGATCTGGAAAGGATCGCGGCCGTTTTGCGGAAGTAAAAGAGCGGGTTCAATTTGGTGATGTAACTGGAGCTAACCTGAAATTAGTTAGCTACTTAGAGGTCCTGCTTAGTAACCGGTCCTCCGACATACCCCAACATCCGGGCATGCTTTCTTGCATCGGTGACACTTCAGCATAGCTCTATCAAGTACGGTAAAGGCTCTCGCCATGGACGCGCCTGGCGCGACTGAGGCGACAGATGGTGCCCGCCAGGATGGTTCCGACTTGGAGATATCCGCCGGGCAAAACACTCACGAGTCCAGTACCCACTCCGATCACCCGGATCAATTGGCAGGAAACGAGCACAAGCACGAGGACCACGAGGATGAGGACCAAAGTGACAATGAGCCTGAGGACGATAGCGAAGAGGAAGAGGACGAGGACGACGAGGACGAAGAGGAGCCACACCTGAAATATGCCTACTTGACGAAGCATTTGGGAGCGGTGTACCGCAACGGGGATGCAACGAGCTCCTTCCTCGCTGCTGGAGACAAGATGGTATGATATCTGTGAATATGAGAATGCTAGCTGAAGCTGAGAATTTGTTTAGATAATTGGAACGCATAATGGTAATATCGTATGTTGCCCGACTGCCAACTCGTACGCTCCGCAACTAACATTCCACAGCATGCGTTGTCACTACCTCTGTTCCAATCTCTCCGCGTTTACCATGCACACTCTGCTAGCGTCACTTCAATATCGGTCTCGCCATTCCCTCCACCGTTACCGAACACCAAGCCCGACAGCATTAGGCTTCATGAAGCGCAGGAGCACTACTCCAGACCATCTTCCGGCGCTTCCAGCCTTAGGGGCAGGCCAAGGCCGAACAACCCCCCAGCGCTCTCCTCTACGCCCTCGAACTCGATATATATAGCGACGTCTTCGATAGATGGTAATGTGTGCGTTGCGTCTCTTGTGGATCCCAAAGACGTCCTCTTACGCAACTTTGGTCGGCCTGTACAAGCTGTCGCACTATCACCAGAATACAAGAGTGACAGGACATTCTTATCCGGTGGCCGGGCAGGTGACCTGATCCTCACTACAGGTGGCCGAGTGGGTGCAAGTACGAATTCGACAACGATGGGGGGTGCTGCAGCTGCAGCTACGAGCTGGCTTGGCTCTATTGGCCTCGGGAGCAACACAGGCAAGGATACCATATTACATAGTGGTGAAGGAGCCATTAGCACGATAAAATGGTCATTGTCTGGTAAATTTGTTGTCTGGGTCAATGAAGAAGGAATCAAAATCATGCGATCAAACCTTCACTTGGATTCGTCTGACTCAGAATATGCCTGGAAACGCATCAGCCACATCGATCGCCCCAACCGTCCTGGATGGGAAGAAATGTCTAGTGTTTGGAAGGCTCGCGCTGAATGGGTTGACGACACTGCTCTTGATAGCGAGGAGACATCACTCCGCGACCACTCAACCGTTACACCCGCCAAGGAAAGGATAGAGAAGTTGGTAGTGGGTTGGGGTGGTACGGTATGGGTAATTGAAGTTTATCCTGATCGACCAAGCAAGAACAACAGAGACCAAAGAATTGGATCTGTAGAGGTCTCTACAATGTAAGTCTTTAAAGTACTGGAGGTTGTCCGATCTCTAACCGATCTTCAGATTGCGGACCGACTGTATTATATCTGGAATCTCATTGTATACTCCCAGCCTTTTGGTGGTCCTCGCCTACATCGAGGCTTCAGGGGATGCTTCAGGGAATGAACGGTCCAAACACGGAGTCCTTCATCCCAAAGGACGCCATCGCCCCAGGGGATTGGAGCCTGAGCTTCGGATAATCGATATTGAAACCAAAGAAGAGCTCAGTGCGGATACACTTTCAGTCAGCCGATACGAGAATCTCACGTCTTCCGACTATCATATGTGTGTTCTACCTCCCTGGAAGACAACTGTATCCGTTTCACAAAGAGGTGCACTGGAAGCTCTCGGGAGTGGCCTTTGGGATGCAACTATGTACCCTGCACGCTTGTTCAGCTCGGGTGCCAGTATTCGCAGTTCAACTAGCAGCGGCGACAAAGGGTCTAGTAAAGCTCCCAGCACCTATACCTCCCGACGGATATCTGTAGAGGAGCCCTTATCGAAAGAGATACAAGATATCTCAGGGAATGTGGGGGCCAAGATCTTCATACATAGTCCGTATGATTGTGTCGTTGCATTGAAGAGAGATCTTGCAGATCGCCTGGCATGGCTGGACGCACACGAGAAATACGAGGAAGCATGGAAGCTCATCGATGAGCATCCCGAGGCAGCAGGATCTGCAAGTGAACAGAGCGATACCATGTTTGTTCCTTTGGCAAGAGCTCCAACTACCCTGGGCGAATTCTTGGCAGATGACAGGTCTTCTACGACAACCACCGGTCGAGGAGTCATCTCCGCTGCTGAGCAAGAAAAGCGCCGTATTGGTGAGCTATGGATACAGCAGTTAATTGAGGCGGATAACTGGAAGGAGGCGGCCGAGGTTTGTATAAAAGCACTTCATACCGCGCCACGTTGGGAACATTGGGCTTGGACTTTCATAAAGCGCGAGAAGCTGGATGAGATATCACCTGTCATTCCAACCGATATGCACCCGCCCCTATCTTCAGCAATCTATGAAACCATCCTTGGGCATTATGTCATGCAGGACAGACATCGGTTTAGTGAGCTCATAGACTCCTGGCCGTTCGACCTGTTCGATGTCGCAGGAATTATATCGATTATTAAAGAGCAACTTGAATCAGGCTCAATAGTACCCGATTCAGATGAGTGGCGCATCTTGATGAATTCTCTCGCCAAGCTGTATCTAGCCGGTGGTCACTATGGTGAAGCGTTACGTTGCTATGTCCGGCTGCAAGATGCGGACACGGCGATGGCGTTGACAAGAGAGCATCGTTTACTGGATGCAGTCTCCGACGATATCCCGGCATTCATCATGATCCGTGTGTCCAAGGAGCAGCTCAAGTCAGCGCCCAAATCTGAGCTGGAGGAGCTCACAGTAGAGCCCATCAAGCTCCTCGTGAGCGAAGCATATACAGGAATCGTCCGTCCAGAGACCGTCGTCAACCAGCTGAAAGCAGCAAACCGGCTCCTATTCCTTTATTTCTATCTGCGGGCTCTTTGGCGAGGAGAGTCTCTACCCCATGGCGCTTCTAAACCCCGAAGGGGCCATTTCGCCCACATCCGGGACGCAGCGAGCAAATTGGCAGCCGACGAAGGAAAAGCACTGGTTGACACTTTCGCTGATACAGCGGTGGAGCTTTTTGCAAACTACGACCGTACATTGCTGATGGAGTTCCTGCAAACTAGCACCGCATACACCTTCGACTTGGCAGTCACTATATGCGAAGGCCGCCGCTTTACGCCCGAGCTCATCTACCTCCTATCAAAGATGGGCCAAACAAAGCGAGCCCTGAACCTCATCCTCTCCGAACTAAAGGATGTATCACAAGCCATCTCATTCGCCAAGTCCCAAGGCGAACCAGACCTCTGGGAGGACCTCCTCGACTACTCAATGGACAAACCGCGTTTCATCCACGGTCTCCTGGTGGAAGCCGGTACGGCCATCGACCCGATCAAACTCGTCCGACGTATCCCCAGCGGACTAGAAATCGAAGGCCTGCGCGAAGGCCTGTCGCACTTGATCCGAGAACACGATCTCCAGGCAAGTATCAGTCAAGGCGCCGCCAAGGTGCTCCAAAGCGAGGTTGCAGTAGGCATGGACACATTACGCCGAGGCCAGCGACGAGGCATCAAGTTCAATGTCATTGAAGAAGAAAAGCGTCCAACGTCATCAGCAGCAGCTACCCTTTCTGGGGTGACCGAGAAAGACGAAGCGAAGAGTGACGCCGGCACTGAAAAGACTTCGGTACCACCACATACTCCAACGCAAGTCGGGAGATGTGCAGGTTGTCAACTTCCTTTCCATGCCAATGGTAAGTGTGATCTTTTGTTTTTTTTTTAACTTGTGGTCGTTGTTCTTATTCCTTTCTTCGGTCGCTTGCTTTCCTGGATCTTGAAACTAACGGTTATTCAACTGGCAGAGAAGGAGATTCTCGTTGGGTTCGCTTGCGGACATATCTTCCATCTTTCCCACATTCATGCAACTGAACCCTCCGGTGAAACCACGCCGGAAAGTCGGTCGGCTACTCAAACTCCAAAGTCGTTCCGGCAACCGCGTACCCCAACGCTGGACGAGCCCTCGATGTCCACATCCCGGACGGTTGGTCCCAAGGTCACCACTGCTCGGCTTCTCCGGGATCGGATTGGCGATGGTTGCCGAATTTGTGCTCTTACGAAGGAGATTGAAGCGATCGGAGAAACTGATACGTAAACGCATCGACAGTTTCTCAGTACAAGCTTTACTCAGAACACTTCCACAAGTGTCATTCGCGGAAATGCTTAGTGCATGTTAATATCGATGTCGGTGAAGGACGGCTGGTTCCGCTACATAGCTCCCTGGCGCGACTACAGACGGTATAGTTTTTGTTTCTTAGGAGATACCCATGGTAGTACCAATTACAGTACAAGTAATATGAAAATTGCAAGAGTCTCTTTTAGATTAGGCGGGACCTGACCGCTCCGTAAACAAACATGGATCGTCTTAATATTAATGGGAGCAGGGAGTGTAGTCACTAATGCACCCCGTAGCAAACTTGTAACCACAAAAAAACGATTCCGACGCGACCTTCTCAAGACGACAAGGAAATCCATGGTCAGTCATCCCAGATACTGCTGAAAACAGTCAACCCTGTAACACCAGACCCCTATGAAATTACCAACGTCATGAGTAGTTACCCGGTACCACAATGCCAATGGACGCTTAGGTCATTAGGAAGCCAATGAAAGTTGTTGCCAGGACCAGCAAAATGTTGCTCAGTCTCCCCTGCGCAACCGCTTCATTAGAAGTCGGGGCAACGGTGGAAGTTTGAGTACCACTGGCAGTGGCGGTAGTACCAGCTTGCCCTGTAGACTGGGAGCTAGTTGGGTGAGCAGTAATGGACCCGCTAGAAGACTTAGTGGAAACGGTTCCAGTAGCCGGACCGCTTTGAGTTCCAGTCGATAGAGTCGTTCCAGTCGCGGTGATGACAGGGCCAGCTATAGTGGAACCAGCACCAGTGGGAACAATACCAGTAGGACCAGTACCAGTAGGACCAGTGCCAGTTGGGCCAGTGGCGGTAGGAGCAGAACCAGTCACCACAGTAGTCTCAGAAAGGGTGGTCATAGAAGGGGCTGGCGGAGCACCCGGAGCTCCAGTGGTACCCGTGCTTTGAGAAGTGGTAGCCACGGGTGGAGGAGCACACACAGTGTCTGTAACAGTAACAGTTACGAATCCTGAAGAATGCTTGATTAGTGATTGCATGTAAATAAGTAATGATAGGCCCGGAACTAGGACATGAGCTGGGAAACTTACCAGCGCGGGGGACCAAGGCGCGAGGTTCATCAACTAGCGAGTGCACTGTGATCAGAGATATCGTCATCTTTTGGGTGTTACCTAGAGAACGTACAGGTAGGAATGCCCAGCAGGTGGTCATCATCGTAGACATTGCCAAGATCCTCCATGACATCTATCAATGTGAGTAGTGTGTTTGTTGGCGATCTCCGTAGCTGTGTTATACTGACCCAAGGCGGGGACGATGGCCGCGAGGACCAAGATGGTGAGGAAGATCAGAAGCTTGAAGGACGAGTTGGAAGCCATCTCGAGTGGGTAGAGCTTTCAAAGCACGCCGAGGCTGGGAGAGAATTGGGAAATGAAAGCTGGAAGGT
This sequence comes from Aspergillus pseudonomiae, assembly GCF_009193645.1. Taxonomy (NCBI): domain Eukaryota; kingdom Fungi; phylum Ascomycota; class Eurotiomycetes; order Eurotiales; family Aspergillaceae; genus Aspergillus; species Aspergillus pseudonomiae. The sequence continues at coordinate 27,830 of NW_022476110.1, forward strand.
TCAGAGAGAAAGCTGTATAGATAAGAAAAAAAAATTCTCGATGGATGAAAGCGAGCGTGAAGAGTAAAGTGGATAGATAAGTTAGAGAAGAAGGGAAGAGGAGGGAGAAAGACAGACAAGTAGAGAAGAGAAAGAGGGGGAGAGTCAGGCGTTGCCCGTGACACCCTCTTGCCTTGGAAAGAGGGTGCAACGAAAACTTTTCCCAGAAGGGAAGGCATGAACTGGCTGGCATTGACGGACCTGAATCCATGTGACTTGACATTCACTGTTTGATACTACTAAGTATAGTATCAAATGCGAGGGCCAGATACCTAAGTGAAGTTCTTCCAGGGTACATCTTGAACATACACACATATGTATGCATATGCATATGCAGCAGAAATTGAAATCTGAGGGGCATTCCTCGTGGTGTTTATACTGGTAGTACAGTAAGAGCCCATGTACTACTTGAAGATGGGGAAATGTTCAATTAAACAAAAGCAGATATTGGGAGGATTTACTGGGATTTCCACGCTGGGGTTACATGGTGACACATGTAGACAAGCTTGGCTCAACGTATCACACGAGAGGGTGAATAAACCATGAGATATCCATCTTAAAACCCCAGCTACGCTCGAGTATAAGAAAAGACTGTATTTAGAAAGCGAATGGATGTCTAAGGCAACAATTTGGGGGGCTTGAACTGATAGGACAACTTCATCGGAGGTGGACCTCAACGGCCACCAAGGAATTGAACCCGCCAACACAGGACTATTTGTGCATAACAACTGTGCAAAACATTGGACCCTGAGTGTGTCCTGGCTAGAACCCGTTCAACCGACAGAAAATCCGGCGATTCTACCTCCACCTCGAACGGTGCCGAAGCCACCCTGAGCATCGTATCCACCATCGGTGCACAGAGTTGCCACTCACTTAACGTGAGGTCGATTAGATCGACCGAGACGTGCTTCCCACCCCAGTAGGGAGCCTCTAACCCATCCAGTCTTAGCCCTGTGCACGTCAGGATCGGCCAATCACCCCAGTCTCTGATGATATACAGGGAGAAAATGGGTTAATGGCCTGTCCACTAGGCATCCAGACCCTCGGGTCCCGTACATTACCAGCCCAGGGTAATTCGCCCGTAATGCCACTGGTTCAAGCTAGGATGAGCTTAATTGAGCCAACTTCAAGACGAGCGTCCTGCGAAAAACAAGCTGCTGTTACTCTGTGAACCGTTCGAGGATATGGATGCGATACGGACTCGAACGAAAGGAAAGATCCCCGAGTCAATTGCACGATGCGAATACCAATTGATTGAATGTGCGGTTGCATATAAGACTCCTATCTCTCTGACTTTCTGAACGATATCCCAGGTGCAACACATACCAAGGTAGTTCAGGATAAGGAGCAAACACGGACGCTATGAAATACGAATACCGTATACCGTCTAGTTTCCGTCGCTATGTATGCCCATACGTACGGTGTACACTCGTATGTACGGAAAAAACCGTTCCAGGCTAAATTAGCGATTGTTACATGGACAGGTTTGCAGGCCCACATCGGCACGACCCGAGTGGGGAGCACGCGCCAATATACCGCTAATTCGTTTTTCCAAGGAAATTTGTCGAGTCGGTTCCAAATTATGACGACATTGCGAGGTACCCCAAGAAAATTTGTGAGTGATGGAATGGTAGCTATGATGTCAGACCCCCAGGGGTGCCTTTATCCAGATGCGTTTACGGAAACGATAACCGATCTAGACCCTCAAGTGCCCCTGATCCAAATAATCTTGGATAATAGGTTAATTGGCGCAGAAGAATTCAGCACCGTATGGGCCAGCTTGCGCGTCTCCTCCTTAAAAAAAATCGACAAAAGGAATGTAAGGACGAATCAAATCGAGGATTTATTGATAGAAAGAAGGGCCTGGAAGGTGGATACCTATACCTCAGTACGATTCATAATGTCTCAATTTAGCAATCAATGATTGGTTAGGGATTTGAAATCAGGTACTCTCCGCATACCTACTACCTACCGTTCTAACAATCGTCCACGATTTTCCCCAGGGTATAACGTGTGGCCCCTGAAGAACACACCTTGAACAAATCTTCGATACGGAATAAGTAGGATCGCAGACTTCCTCTCAATTATCAGAAGCGACAGTTCCGCCTCGTATGGGGCTCTTATCGTTGTCCAATTTCTATAATAGAAATGTGGCTGTGGCCCAATCCAGGCAAGATGGACATTGCATGCAGTAACTTAAAAAGGTTCGGCCATGTGGTCACGGCTTAGTTCCCAATTTGGGCCACCAGAGCAGATCCCGAAGCGTATGATCGTCCCGACGAATGTTGAAGGAGACGATCGGGTTCTAGATTCCTCAACCTAATTTGGAGATTGGAAAGCAACACCTCGTCGATTGGAGTAACAGTCGGTCATTAGGATAATTTTCCCTGCACCGCGGCAACCGTAGTAGTACTCCTTCATCCCGATTTTAAATCCTGGCCTGAAGTACTGTACATTTACCCTTGAAGATAGCATTAACATATAGAGCATGCGTGATTCATATTGATATTAGTTCCAGATCAAAAGACCAGCGCTGCTAGGTAAGCTTATAGAAAAGTCGCTCTGGGACTAGCACGGCCCGCTAATGCAGCCGCTTTGCGAAGCGTTCACACGTGACTCAGGAATCTTCCGCATAATGCGCTAATAGTCAACTCGGACTATGTCGGTGGAGATGTTCGGAGGTAAAAAAAAAAAAAATTAAAGAACAGAAGCACACCTGTCATATGAACTTTTGAATAACCCGACTATTTTTTTTAGTTGATCTGTATACTCTGAGCTTAGGCTTTGGTGCACAACACGTAATATATCCCAATCTTCCGCTTCCGAGCGGTTCATATGATCAATAGTTGATACTGCTTCGTTCAAGACACTCCATCAGAAGAGATTATATCATGCCAACAGGAGCCGGCCACGTTCCCGCACAAATCATGACAGGGTCATAGGCCGGCTGAGAAATTGAATGGTAACACATAGGAGTTAGATCGTAAACCCCATTGAACAGACAAACCAGTTCACGCTCAAAAACGAAAAAATAAGGCTTTGCAAAGTGTAACAAAATAATCATGCACAAGTATCACATAAACGGAACAGGGTATCTATATCGTATGCTGAGCCCTTGATTCAGTTCGCCTCGAACAACAAAGTCATGAAACCAATAACAATGCTTGTGGACGTGTATTCCCACCAGCCTGGAAAGAAGGAAAGACAGAGGAGTGAGAGGCAAGGGGAAAAAAATGATTCGTGTGCAGATAGGATTTAGGATATCGTAAATATGGCACAAGAAAGTGAGAATCGCGAGATGATCAAAAACTCATATAACGACAGGGTATCATTGCTCGGAGATTCGTGTATTATCCCCGTATCCAACGCCCCCAACAGAATTCACAACCGAAACTCCAATGGAAAAGAAATAGTGAGAACATAAAGAACATAAATGAAGGTATTAAAGACCTAACATGATGGTGAGAGATCGAGCCGGTTTGATGCGCACCAGGCGCCGATAAGAAAAACAGGAAGGCCCGCAAAGGACCGCTTTGCTTTAGTAATTATCATTGCCAACGTGAGTTAGAGTAAATGAAACATGGAAAACTAAACGTTTCAGACTAAGGCCTCTAAGAAGACATGGATGGGCCAGTAAAGGAGTTAGTAGTTCAGCTTGAGCTCAACACCAGAGCTCATATTGTCGGAATCGATGGCTGTTGCGCTATCAAGAGCCGCGGCCTCGGAGATCTCGACCACCATGTCTTGGCCATCAGGCAGCTCGCGAACCACATCGTCATCAACCATGATCTTCAGACCATTTTTATTGACTCGAAGCACGCGCACTATACGCTGTGGATCTATGCGTTGTTTGACAGAGATCTTCTCCATCAAATCGCGGACGGTCCGTTCTGTCAAATAAACAGCCCGGTAATAATCATCTTTAGCTTGATCATTGCGTGGGAATCGAATGTAAAAGCATGCGACTAAGCCATGGTTAGCAAGGGTAGTATGACGCATGTTTTATTTCATGCTACTTACTGGGCTTGGGCTGGCGTTCGGCCGGGGGTCTATATGTTGGATCGATATCCACCGCCTCAATAAATCCCATGGGCATATCCCCGTCTCCATTCGCCACCCTCTGGATTTTTATGGGATGCTTCAAAACAACTTTGTCTCCACAAACTTCGGAACCGGGTCGTGAGTTTTCTGCGGATGTATTCACCGAGCATTGATAGCCTGAATCATAATATAAGCCCGTTTGTGATTGAACGGTCGGGGTATGGCAAGTTGAGCTCAACGAAATGCAACTGTTCGTCGGGGACAAGGTCGATAAACCAGTTGATCCGTCAATGCTGAACCGAGGGCCACTCTTGCCCTCCTTCTTGACAAAATCACGAGGTTCGGGGAGTTGAACCGGGTAAAGGTCGGGGTCGTCCTGCTCGTCACCCTGCAAGCCAAGAATGCTCACTGGTCGGGTAGATGTGAACATTTCTTGCATTAAAGCCAGTTTGATATGTAGATCATCTTCCATAGACAATCTGTCACCATCTTGGGAGCCCATTGACCATGTCCGCTTGTGTTTTGTGATCTTCGTAGGGCGAGCGTCGGCACCTTTCAGCGCAATCGAGCCACCGCTACGCTTCCGCTTTCCGTAGTTGCCAGCTCCCATTTCAGCCTGAGCGATCTGCTGTCTGAGTTTCTCAATGGACTTCTTAACGTGGGCAACGTCATTCGACAGTTTTCGCTCCGCACCATGATCACGAAATAGTTTCACTTTGCAATAGCAAACTTCCGCCTCTTTAGCTTGCGCTGGATCTGCATTGTCTGGAGAAACCATCTGTGTTTTGGCGCAAAGTCGGACTGGAATACCCTTCACACCTTTAGAGTGGCTGAAATCAGTTGAGAGGAAGTTAAACCGAACAGAGATAGCACACTCCGACGCTCCGGTTGATGGACTGGCCGTCCAGGTCACGCAAAATCCGTCGAAGGAAGAGCTCTCAAGCTGGACCTGTCGGTTTCTTTGGTCGTCAACACCTCCCTGGATGGGGTCAACGTATTCAACAGCCTGGAGCTTGCCACCACGCTGATGCGCCTCATTCAACCCTCTACCTTCTTTCCACAACTGCCAACAAGCGGCGGGTTTCGACCTTTGTTCCTTATCTTGGAATGAGACACGAATATAAGTCCGGTATTTTATTGGCTGACCGTTCATCGGGGGCGGCGGAGCAGAGTCGATGACGGAAACGGAGTATGCTTGACCCTTGTTGAGATAGGATACTGGAACCTCGTTTTGATCTCTGACCATTGCTGTAGGCGCCCGCAATGTGACGTGGTAACGGAACCTATGATCGGATACGGTTAGATACACAACTGACGGGAAGGGATTTGCTAGCTTACTTGTCGCCAGGACTTTGGACATCGACTGGATCACGTTGCAGCATGGACGAAAGCATGTGTGAATGGGCGTTTCCCTGGATATCCACGTCATTTAGTGACAGCTCATCCACAGATTCATCCATGGCATCGTAGCCTGAATCACGGTGAACAAATGTAGGTGCAAATGGAGCTTGCTGAGCAAACGGTTGCGGATTCTGGAAATGCGGCGCAATGTACGGTGGATTGAATTGGTCGAGGCCCATGGTTGTAGTATCCGCATTGATAGTGGAACTAGCAAGCTGCTGTGGCAGGGTAAGAGGAGTGATCATGTTCATCCCCATAGGAGTATGAAGATCGCCTGCTTGGCTGTGGAACACTGCACCGAGCCCACCTGAGTTCGGTGTGTAATAGCCATGCGGCTGACTTAGGGGATTCATGAAGGAAAGTGAGTTGGGGTCAACATAAGACGGCGCGAATCTCATATCATGGCCCGGACGAGGTGTGGTATCATGTAATTTCAAGTCACCGCTATCCATACTGAGTCTAAGCCAAAGAATACAGTCAGTTTCCCACTCAGGACAGTAACACTTTTCGTGGTGGCCAGGTAAAAGGGGTCTAAAATACTTAGCCGGAGTGATTGGGCCAGCAGGGATTTGACCAAAAGGTGCTGTATGGCGATCGGGGACTGGAGGAACGACATCAGAGAACGTCTTTTGAAATCTCTCGATGAGCTCGTCGCCTGGCTTTTGGGAGTTCTTTCTGTATAGCAAGCCATATGCATCAGCAAAACATTCAATAGCGATCCCAGAGAAAATTGAGCACATACCTATTGCGAAACATTCTTAACAGAAGTCGGGCGTGTATCTAGTACCCAGACCGTAGGCCCAGGGATGGGGATTGAAAGCTGGAAAGAGGTGAAGGGAGTGCCAATAAAGATAACATCCGGCTCAATAAGAGAATCTTTCAAGAGCCAACTATGAAAACAGTGGTGGAAGGACTTTTCTATAATTTCTTTTCTTCTTCTTTTTTTTTTTATAAAAAGAATTGTCGGTATGATCCGACCTGTCGAGTAGACAATAATGCGGCCAAGGTTATGCCGACCCGAGTCACCTCAAGAAGTGTCGGGTCGCAGTCGCGCGCAGTTGAAAGGCGGAGGAAACAAGTTGGGGAAAGACGCGGATGTGGTGGGAAAAAAGGCGGAAGGTTGAAAGGAAGAAATGCAGAGGAGATATGAATCGAAGTTACAACGAGAAGGTGTTCCCTTGCTCAAGGTGTCAGATGAGACATGCACGAAGCTTATAGTGACGGGAGACCGGTTTTTAAGTACAATCTCGGAGGAGGCGACGAGAATATTATGCACGCAGGTTATGTTTGAATCGGGTAGGTAGCGGGGGAATGCTTTGGGGTGTGAAGGAGGGGGGTGGGTAATAGAAAGAGTGAGAGGGAGGGAGGGAGAGGGAGGAGGAGGAGAGGAAGAAACGAGTGGGAAGGGTCAAAACAGAAGGGGCAAAAAAAAAAGAGAAAGAGGTAGTATAAAATAAAAAAGAAAAAGTCGATGATGAATCTGATGTGAAGGAAGAGCTGGAACCAAACGGCACAAGAAGCACCCAATAATGTTGAACTAGTTCGGAGGACTGTGGAGGAGGTAAAGAATTGAAGTAGAATACCTTTTTGGGGAAGAATCGGCCCTGGACACCCAACAACGCAACTCTACTACTAGTTTTAGGTGGACTTTTGTCTGCTCGGAAGAATTGTGGACAGGATGTGATAGTTATTAATACCAACAGCAGCGAAAGGGCCACATGGAAAAGACAGAGATTAATGACGTGCAAAAACACTTTGATAAATGGGTGGCTCAAATTAAAAAAAAAGTAAATCAAACCCAACAAAATAAAATGGCAGTCATAAAAATAAAAAAATAAAAAAAATAAAAAAAATAAAAAAAAATAAAAACCGAATGAGGTAGTAGAAAGCTGAAGGTTTCGAGGGTCAAGACAAATTAAAATAGAAAACAGAAAATGGAATTTCTAGCTTCTCCAGTTTTTCTATTTCTCATGTCTTTTTTTTTACCGTTTTTCTTCTCAGCAAAAAGAAAAAAGGAACATTATAGTTCCTATCTCTCCATTTCTCTCCAATTCTGTTTTTTCTTTTTTGATTTTGAATTTAAAATTTGGGATTTTCTGGTATGGAGTTAAACGGACATGGCCCAGGGATCGGGCGGGTGGGGAGGAACCTGGATTTGAAGAGGGGTGTGGGGTGGATCCAATAGGTGGACGACCTACCCGCCAGGTATTACAGAGGTACCGTACATACATGCAGAAATGATGTGGTATGGGGAGGTATGGTAACTATGCCCGTATCTGGGCTTCACAGTCCACGGTATGAGAGAATCAGTTACCTAATCCGCTAGGTGGGTACCGATTAGGTAGACAGGAGTTCCTCTCAGGCATGATACAGAGGGAGGTATGTAGGTCACTATGAAAGGGGAAAGACATTCGAACAGTTCTTGGGAGCTATACTTGTGGGTTTCGCTCAGATGGCCAAGCCGAACCGTTTTATGCCATGTTCTTGACCCATCTATAAGATGCGGCTTACTCAACGGAATTAATTGCCAATGGCAATACACCAATCCTCAGGACATCCTCCTACCGAGAGATATCCGAACTACCTCTGGTTGACCAAGCCCAGCCATCACTCCCCAACGCCATATCTCCAGGGGGCTTGTAGTATTCCGCACACTCTGATGAGAGCGCTCTATGGTATGGACAGTATCTTATGTGTGGAGCACCAGTTGTTTATCGGCCACTATCAAAGGCTGTTTCCATGTTGGGAAGGCATGGAAGGGTCCCGAGTCGGTAACTTTCAGGGGCTCAAACTTCCCCTGCGGAAGTTACCATACACCTCAGCTGTGGAGATCTAAAAGAAAACATATCTTTTGTAGCATAAAGAATCTACTCAACTACCTTTCGGTGGAAGGCACAATTGCATTATATGTATGTTGCAGTGGTGTAAGACATGTGGCACATTGATGTTTTGTTTTTCCTTCGTCCCCTTCTAGAACCACCTCGTTTTCTAGAAATTTGATACGAGGTGTGGATGATGCATAATAAACACGCTATATATCGAGTGACAGAAGTGACGTTTCTAGAAAAGGTTTAACCTACTAGGGATTAAGGCACTACCGCCTCCAACCCCATATCTATACTTTCATCACATGGGAAGGCACCTGTATTCCCTTGGCACGTCCCCCATCTTGATATCACCACTCTCGCAGCGACAGCCACATATATAACCAGAGAACTTAATCTCATTTGGCGTACGGCACATCCGTCGTGGCGACAGCACTGCCAGCCTCACCGACTTGCTGATGAACCTCTTGTTGAACCAATGAAGGCATATTGATGCCTTGCGCATGATTTAGAAACCTGCATGCCGTCCAGAATCCGGAAGGTGGAATCTCCGGGGGGGAACTAAAGTGCCTCAAGAAGAAATAGGAAAGACAGTCATTGTTTGGATGCCCGAAACCCTCGAGTCTCAACCTAATGGGGGTGCACGGAGCACCTGCGATCCACCGATTCGTGTGAGCTTTGAACCACTTTTATCCATGGGATTGGGAACTATGACAGAACGCTATTTAACTGCATATAGGTCCCTATATTCTATAGATACCAGATCATGCTCACTGAAAGCATTCGGGTTGAAGAATTCGTGCTCTCCTGGCAATCTGTCTTCTGTTGTTATCAGTCTCGGGTATTGTATTGTCTGTAATGACCGCGATATCAAATTGCCCGGAGTCGCAACGGCGTCTATTGACTGGGTAACTGGGCCGCCAATCAGAAGCGCGGGATTCCGCTGCCGTCGCACGGAGCTCTCCGAAAGTCAATTACAAAACGACCATGTATTGTAAAGACCTGCCAAAGAATCAATTTGGAGTAGTGACTTCGGTGGCTGGTGAGTTAACAAACTAGTCGCTCAGCTCTAGCATTCGATTTCCGTATTTGCCCCAGGGATAGAAGAGAATCAAAGTTTCCCGATCAACCGGAACGGTGGGAAAAGGGAAAATGGAAGCAAAGGAAGTTTCTATTTTGTTTCCCGGGAAATATTAATTAAAAACAAAGATTATTTTTTTTTCCTGTCTTTCTTTCGTTCCATACCGTTAGGGAGGAGGCTCGTGTGTCCAACTACTAGTACTCTTGCTGACAGGCGAGATCGCCCTAGAGAGAAGGAAATTGAGTGTTTCTCGCGCGATAAGTGGATGATACCCGGGAGACCATCTAATTTGTTGGCCGAATGATCCGACTCAAGGGGGTGCAGCCGGTCCTAGCACGTAGGATAAGGTACAGTAGGGCAATTGTGGGGAACTTCCCATTTAGAAATGACAAAGGGAGGCATGCATTGCGTCACTTTCCGTTTGGCTCTCGCAGTAGCATTCCCGCTCCACATTTATGACATCTCTTCTCAGCACGCAGAATCCGGCACGACATTTCTCAATACACCTTTCGGTCTCTTCTCTCGCGTTTACCCTAACGTATTTCATCACCTCGACTAACCGGGTCGTCTTACCCAGTCGTACTAACTAGTCGACGGTTGCCAGCGTGCTAACTGATGGGCAAGTGGGTCCCTGTGTGGCCAGGCCATTGTGGTCCCCGTAGACTAAGAGGGAAAGACCACTAAGCGGTCAATCTGATGACTTTGCTCTGTATTCTCCGGATACTACTAGGGGAAAAAGACAATAAAAATATTCAAAACAAATAAAAAAATAAGAATAGAATACTACTGAAAAAAATGGCCGTTATGGAACCAGCATACGTACACGACTAGTACAAACAGGTCGGGAACTGTATACAGACAGAATAAATGAATAAGCCACAGCCGATGCAGATCATTATCCCTCACAGGGCCCATCATATGATGGCTGTGAATCGCCACTCTGAATAAGCTTGTGTCGTTTCTCACACTGTGGGTGACAGTGGTCTCAATGCTATTGGGCGTAGACTGGTTTCTCGGTTCACGAGTAACCAGGATTGGTAGGCAGCCAGTCATTAGGAGTCGTACACCTAAAATTAATGTATGTAGTAGGATTGGTCCCTATTGGCCCAAAAGGATAATCAATCAGATCCCACCAAACTGCTTCCGAATCCCCGCTGAAACAAAACGTCCATCTGGATTCGTTCGTAGACAACTGTGTTCAATTAAGAAGCGTCACACTGATACGCCTCGGATCGTCAAGAAGTGAAACCGATTTGCAGTGGACGGTCCAACGGCCCCAGTTCCGTGCTATATATGATAGTATCTGTGCGCGGTTCCCACCCCGATAACTCAATGCTTAAGAGATTATCGATATGACACGCATAAGATTGAACGAAAGGGCTACTTTCACAAATCATATATTTCCACAAGAGGAAACCTAGCAAAAGTAAAACGACCGAAGAAGCTGCGTAGAATCGTCATTCGAAGGTTTCCTACGCCATGACCACATCAAGGTCGAAAGTTGAGATTCATGATTTCAGATTTCTCTTTCCAGTTATGGGTCCCATGGCCATGGATAGCCATCTGTTGCTATGCGGGCAAATAAATCGGGGGAACAAGAACCCTGTCTGCACCGCAAGCACACCTGAACCATAGTCTAGTGATCGGCGGAGATTCCGCTCTATCTTCCGCATTCTGTTGCGCTTGTTGTCATATTTCTATTTTACTTGAAACCTCCGGCCAGGAAACTCTGGCGGATCTGCCAAATGAAGACCCTGAGAGCGTCCCCGAGGAAAAGTGGGTATAATTGACTACCGTGGTACATAGGAGAATCGCACAGGCAGTCAGCACGAAGAGAGAAGGGGGTATCCCTTGAAGCACGACACCGATTAGGAAATACCTGATCTTGCTTCTTTTACTGGCGGGTTGCTTCGTTAGACTGTGAAGTTATCTTTGGTTGCTACCCCGTCCCCCTGCAGGGCACAGCCAAGACTTCACATCATATGTACATTGTTCAGCATGCATCAAAAAGACAACTCGCATATGACATTTGCCACGCCATCATTTTGCTGTCCCCCCACCTCCTTCCTGCCTGCATTGCTGAGGAACGAGTTATTATTTGATCGCGAGACAGGGCCAAAGCATTCAGGCTTGTTTAGGCAGAAGAGTTGGACCCCCCGAGTCAGAGTGCAGGTAGACTTGTTGTACTATTAGATTAAGGTAGGTCGCGATCCAGGTTTCCATGCATATTCTTGCAGGATCGGTGTGTAAACTACTAGTATATTGCAGGATCTTCGAGCTACCGGGGCCTTGAGGTACCGAACAGACGGTGTTGGGTTTGCTGGCATGCATCAGTCTTGGTGGCAGCGTTAGGGCCCGTTTGCGGCGGTATAATATATACTAGTATCTAACTCGAAGGGGCCGATATCAAATGACAAGAGCCCACGAGTACTACGCACAGATGTCGCTTACATACGACTGGTAGTAGTCAGGTGTGAGGAACACCGACTTTCGTTGACATGACATTTCCCCCATAATGTCTCTGTTCTACACTCCCCGATAACTGGTGCCTGGACCATAATACACATACATCGGTTTCTTTCGTATCGTCTCGTACCCTGGCAGTAGCGTACCAGTACGAAAGCCATCCCGTGTTTTGGAAGATAGATCCGCTTTCGAACTAGCCAATCACCCTAGGAAGTGTAAAATACGGTACTAACCGTGGTTCCCCCAGCCCTAGCAAGTACTTATGGCGGCGGAATGACGAGGTATGTACCTAAGGTATGTACCTTGGTAGGTACCTTTGCCGCCAGGCCGTAAGTATGAACATTGAGGTACGGTTGAATAAAATGAGTGAGTTTGACCCATGCCCTCGGGATCTGGATCTTGTCGCCACAACAAGGTACCAGGCCGTGATAGGTGCCACCGCGACGTCAAACCCCACCTGGCTTTTGAGCCATCTGATCGTGAGTGATATTTTCCCGACAAATCATGGCCTGGAATCGGGGAATGGCGAAAGATGGCTGCGGTTTTGGGGGGGGGGTGAGGGGGGAAACAGCGCGCAATCAATGGACCCACTCGTTCTGCTTGAACTTTGGCGCATCCCCCCGGACGTAGTGTCGTATTGTTCTTTTGTTCTTTTTCCTTTCCTGAATCATGAGCTTCTTTTTTAGGCGCATTTAATGATGTGGATTCCCAGTGTGGGTAGTACCCATGATGTCATCACGATGTACCGTGTGTCTCTGGATTGTGTTCCCTGCAGACTTTCATACTACATCCGTCCACAGGTACTTCCTTCGTTTTTTACTCTGGAGTAGCACCGTTAAGCTTAACTAATCCACTGTATCGTCATGTTCCGCATCGGGAACAAAAGTCCGACACATCGGTAGATTTCGGCGATGTCACACTGTCACCTAACTTTTCAAACATATACATACAACAGCATTACCTTCAATAGTACAGACTGAGAGCTTCTATTAATGTGACGTTGAGGACACTGGTGTCTACAAAAGTCTGCTCCAGGCCTACACTCAGAACATTCGGTCCTAGTATGCGTCAATGGTAGACGTAGAGCCCATGTGGTATTATTTGTAGGTATCTATGGAGCAGCCGTCGGGCCAACTATCAATTATGTTCCTTGGAATTATCCCAGTATGAACCGCCAGTGATGCTAAGTCCCGCTTATCTCATGGCATACATAACATCAACGACACGCTGTCGGCGAACCTCGGAAGGGTGAATCGAAGAAAACGACAAAGAAAAGAAAAGACAAGGGAGAAAACCGACGGACGCCACAACACCTGCGCACTGTCACTCATACTTCCGCACCGAGGGATAATATGATGCATTGATAAAAAGTCAATGGGAACCCGAACTATCTGCTGTCCAGAAAAGCGAAATCGCGCGATGTATGTCGTCGAAAAGAAACTGGGTCCAAAGCAAAGAAACTGGAGCAAGTCATCTTGTCCGGACTCATCCTGGGAGTCACTCGAGGTGAGACGTGATATACGTAGAATTCCTGGACTCAGAGCTCAGGGCGCGTTTAATGGAGACTCTCCGTCCCTTTGGGACTTAAAAGGAGCTAAGGTCCTTCAAACACTCCGGAACCGAAACGAGACGGTCGGTTTAAAACCGGGAGCATTCCGTGCTTCAACTGACCGCAAGGTCTTTGTCGGTATATTTTTGCTGGGATATTGGAGGCAAGTAGTGTCGATATAAGGTTAGTGCATGATAATTAATGAGAATCCATCCACCCAGGGACCGCTGGATCCTGAGATGCCAGCTATTTTATAGCCAAGAGGTGGGATTAATGTATGCCTGTGAGACCACCTTGTCAGCATGAAAGAATTCTACAGACAAATGAGAGTCCGGGAATTGCGTACCCTGAGCCTCCATGAGCATTGCCAAAAACGCCGGACTTTCTCCCCTGACTTGTGAGGATCTCTATTCCGTCAATCCAAGCCCCCGCTCGGATATAAAAGCCGAGCAGGATTTCGCCTCGTCGTGTATCTAGGAATTTGTCAGTCCGGTTGGTTGGTGATACAGAAATGGAGGTTTGACTTACCAAGAACGAAATCGTCGCCGCCAGGTTTCCCTCCTCGTTTCCCAAAGAGCTGGCTAGTCGCATCTTCGTAGAAGAATTCCAACCCATCTACTGCTGCGCCGTGATAGACCCGGATCGAGGTCAAGAGTTTGGTTGATGCGAAGGCGCAGTCCAAAAGAAGCTGGTCGGGTTGACTGCCTTCCATCTGTGAAAATCCCAATTTACTGCCCTTATACCCAGTATGGCCCTTCGGCAATTTCACCACCGATTGCTTCGATTTGAGGTCATTGATAGAATCAACGGTATGGCTGCCAAGGGCTCCGGAGAAAGCCGTCAGCCTGATGTTCTTTTTCTTCTCTTTATCTGTGCCGAACACGCGTTGTCGCAGTTCATTCTCTGTCACTGTAACCTGCCGCGGGAGCCCGTTGCTGCTCGATTCTGTGTTGATATACTCAATAAAGTTACGGCAAACGTTGTCACCCTCGGCATATAGCTCCACAAACGCAATACCAGTTGTTGCGGTGATCAAGATTTTACCATTCTCGACAGGCCAGACTTGCACGCTATCATCCGAATTCATAGGAGCGTCCCCAGGAAGTCGGAAGCAAGGATGGAAACGGAACCGTAGTGCATCAAGTCGATGCCAGCCGCACTCATCCGGAGGTAAGCACAACTTAAGCCCCTGGGTTTTAGTACGAGTCGAGAATGGCTCACGAGTCATAAATGACCGATTAAAACGGACGTAATCACGTAGCATGATGCCCGACTCTTGGTGCGGGCATCCGAAGAGATGTCCCACTTCATGGAGGTGGGCCCCAATTCCAATATTGGCGGACTCCCAACGTGATCCAGCTTCACCGCAGTCGTTCGCAACGAAATCTGTGTCCGTCCGGGTGCAATCCGAGAAGGCATCAACGACTTCCTCTAGACTGGATGGATAGCTGTGAAGGCTATGGGATCCAAATATGGCCATTTTAACATCATCCCCACCTGACCCTAGGGCAGCATGACCCGTGATAGTTTGGGAACCCGTGTCCCAGTGGGAATCCAGGAGCAGGACCGAGACATACTGCTTCTGGCCTGGCTGAAGATGCAGATAGCTCTTCACGGCATCCTTGGCGATCTTAAATAGTTCGTCCTTCTTTGTAGCCGGGCCATGTTGTTGGGCGATATTGAGGTCCCGTAGCTCAGCGACCGTTTTATCGGTCCGAATGACATGGACTTTAGCTTCATTCCGCATCTGCCCATTGACTGTATCCCGACGGCTCAGCGTCCCACTCTGCCACTCTTCTTCGAAGCGGAAACATCGTCTACCGAAATTGTTCCGGAACATTTGCTCCCCAGTAAAGGCTTGCCATAAATATGCGGCCATCCGATACTTTCGAATAGCAGTTTCTAGACCATTACCTTCTCGCTGTATCTCCGCCGGGGTAGCATCAAACGTCCCGTCGGAGTCCTTTCCTAGCAAGACCACCAGATGCAAAGGTGGAGCGTTTACTAGCGGAAGGTAGTTGATACAAATCCAGGACGAATGTGCGGCAGGGTAAGAACTGCCCGCGGACAGCTTGGTTGAAACAAAATCGAAGCGCAGGCGATTCGGACCTGGGGTGAGATGTACTAGAACTTTGAAATGAGACGACGTGACAGGCCAGCTGACTGGCGGGAACCCATCCTGGTGATGGTAGACCGTTACGCTTCCGTCCAGCGGATGTTGCCGTGGGTCTCCAATCTGGCCGTAGGCGAGGAGTACTTTTTGATGCACCTAAATATTGTTGAGCTTCGTTAGTTCAGACTGTTATAGGAAGCCGGGCGTACGCTAGGCATGCGATTGAGAACGAGAGGGGACACCTACCCAAGAGTTATCTGCAATAGAGATTATTCTGGGAGCATACGGTGAGGAAGGGGTGGGTGTCCGAGCCCCGCCATTGATGCTACCCTGTGGAACGAATTGTCAGCATGGAACCGTAGATATCGAACCCATGGTCTGTAGGCATAGAGATACGAAAGAATGTATATCACATACAACAATGCTACTGCGCTGAGATGGGGACGTGTGAGGAGCCGGTCGCTGAGGAGGCACCGACAGTGAGGAATTAGTACCCGTGGTGCTGCCATTGGTTTCGCTCAATGAGGGGAGATTCGGGGACGAAGTGGTGGGCTTTATGGAGGAGGGCGGGGTGAGGGAGCTGTATGAGGCCGTATCAATAGTGGAGGTCGACTTCCCCGACGTCATTTCACCGTTGGATTGCGACTCATTGGATTTGGTGGCCCGAAAACTAGGTCTAGAGCGGCGACGAAGCTGCGAAAAGAACGGCATGATGAGGGGATTCTTGTCACAGTCAATTGAAAGAGAAGTCAACTGTGTATCAGTGGCGATGAACAAGGCAAGAAAGCCTTCACGAGCAAGAGGCGGGTATGCCTTCCTCCCGAATTGCTACGGCTCTCCTCGTCAGAACGAGGGACGAACCAGTCCAGTTCGACTGGGAAGTAAATCGGAAGGAGGAAAGAGAGAACAAGGAATTGGCGAAGAGAAAACGAGAGAAAGAACTGTCCTGAGATATTCAGGATAGCCAGTTGTCGGGAGAAGGTACGACCGCGGTGGAAGAATCGAAGGCGACCGTTTGCGGTTGCGACTGACGAACGAATGGAATGATAACCAATTTTGGCAACTACCTACAATGACCACCCCGCATGAATTGTACGCGTAAGAGAAGGGTGATATGAAACGAAAAAAATAAAGAAAGAAAGAAAAATAAAAAAGAGGAACAAGCGAGAGACAGCGAGTGTAAGGAGAGGGAGAGCCGAAGGGGAGGATTGAAATACAATAAAAAATAAAATCGAGGGAACCCGATTGACAAAAGAGAAAAAGGGAAAAATGAGAAACAAATAGAGCGACTAGTTTGAACTAAACTCACCTACCACTGGGGAGTATGGGACCAACTTATCATTTGTGACCCAGTAGATAGACTCGATAGACTAATCGAGTATTGTGGCGATGGGCAATGAGGGGGTAATGGAAAGAAAAAGAGCTGATAGTAGATACCTACCTTCCTATCGCTACTTCCAATACTGATAGATATATCAGATATTAATAGTAAAGGCCATTGTTCTCCCCTCTTCTATTCTCCCAATCAATTATCACACCTCCAGCATCCCACACGCAACCCCCCCCCCCCCTTTCCAGGCCTTAGGATGCAGCTATCAGACAGACTTCCAGGTTTTTTTTTTCTATTTCCCCTCTCGAGCGCGACAACCTGGGAAAGCATGTAAAAGGGCGATGATGACCCACTGCGACGCTGTTGCGTATAGACAAGGAGGTGTTACGTCGGCGGCATCTCACTGGCCAACCATAAGGGATCTCGAGTTTCACTACCTATTTATGAGTGGATCAGATCGTCTGCTAAATTTGTCTCCGCTGGACTTATTAGGCACGGCATTCTTGGGTTTTACAGGGGATCGAAGACTTTTCTCGCCCATTGTTCTCAGAGGTTGAATTGACGACACATACTTGAAACTCAAGGTTGAAAAAGAAAACGTCCCTGACCCGTGTTTCTAGGGCTTAGTTTGAGAAAAAAGAAATTTTGGTTTCATATTGTGTTCTTTTTCTGATCTCTTATCTCTGATTAGTCCCTTTCTTTTTTTTTTCTCTTTTTCCTTTTCTTTTCCTTTTTCGATTTTATTCTTACCGAGTTGTTTTGGGAAAGGCTCCCGTGGCTAAATCTCTTTAGTACTTTTACCTTGACCAAGTTCAATCAAGTTCCAGCTGGTTAGAATGAAGCCCGAACGAAAATAGTGACGGACCTAGACCTTGAATAGCCTAGCGATCTTGGTAGTTAGTGCGAATGGGATCCATTCCATGGTCGTTTATCTGTCCCTTCTCCTTCTCCAACGCCAACCATTGTATCAATTCATTTTTCTTTTTTAACTGGCTTTGTACACAATGATATACTTCGTGCGAGTGCAATATCTTTGATTTCTCGAGCAATTGTATGTTGTATTATTGACACAGTGCCTTTCGGTAACTACTCTGTACTAGTACCTCTTCTTTGCCGCTTGCAGTCAACGTCACTCCTCGCTCCGTCCTTTGTCCACTGTTTGCTACCTCTCCAATCCCAGTGTTTCAATAACTCGTCAGATGCCTGTATCCCTCCCATATATTATATTTATGACTTATTATTAATATTATTATTCCTTCTTCTTTTCCACCCTTAGGGTTTGTTGGTTCCTATCATTTGCAGGACTCACCGAACCCCACCTCCTGAAGTTGCTTAATGCTTCTTGGCAGTGGGCAACAAGTGAGCACTAACGCTGGCGAAAAAGATAAGGAAAGGGGTGGATTGAAAGTCCAGGCTGAAGAAGGAGAGCGTCATGCCTCAGGCTGTCAAGCTTGCAAACTCAAGCAAACGATGTCTTACCATCGGAATGCCACCGACGCCGTTGAGCCGCTGTCTCTCCTCACCACACATCGAGGGATGAATGTGTCTCAGACAGGGACGATGGTTGACAGAAGTCAATGCGGGCAGATCCCCCTGTTGACTGTCATAGTACGTATTGATCTAACTCTGAAACAAAGAGAGAGGGAGAGAAAGAAAGTCTCATTGAAACCCGATCGGTCGGTACTTTGCGGTCGCTAAGTAGGAGAAAGGGAGAGAGTGTGTATGTGCGTGAAGATATGTACTCATGTCCTCTATCGAGAATCGATAGGTGGCTTCCGAACCAAGAACGGTTCGCACGGCTTCTCTGCTGGCACGGCAACGCTTATTTACTCGGTATGAGGAGTCTCAATTGTATGAACATCATTACTCTCTTTGTTCCTTGCAGGATGATATGGTCGCAGGAGATGCTGGGAAGAAGGGGCCGATGAATGCCCAGATCAAGGGAGGGAATTGGGAATGGATCGGAGATTTTGGTTGCATACCGACCGGGACATTCCAAGTCGATTGATTCTGCGTCGTCTGGAGATCGTAAGTACGTAGTTGAAGTACAGATTCATCTCTCTCACTCAGGTATGCTGGCAGCTGGTTTCGTGAAGAAACACTAGGTTGAGGAACGACGTGAAGAAATCGGGGGTGCCATGCATACTTATCAAGTAATAGGTAGAAGACGTCAAGGTGTATTCCTCATCCTTCTTCTGGGAATGTCTAGGGCAAGCCAAAAATAAAATAAACTAGACAATAAAACTAAAAAAAAAGTGGACGAACGTAAGGGGAGAGTAGAGCTACCTACTACTGTTAGAGAGTTGTGTATGTGTGTACCTCTCAAGTACCTCAGAAGTATCGGGTACTATTGAAACACCTACATATATTCCAACAAAATACATCCATGGAGAACCGAATGTCCCGATTCCGTAGTGGAAGGACAAGACGACCGGGAGCGATTGGATGTTTTTGGGGCATTGGCACGTTAGCAGGGACGAATTTGGGACCTTCAAAGATCCACACCAGGGCAACCAACATCGCGACCTCAAAAAGGGCGCCCCATCTGATTTTTCCCCTCCCCGAGATGGAATTTTGGAATTTATTTTTTTTTGGAAATTCTCTCTCTTTCACTGAACTAGTACTTCCATGCTAAAATTACGGCTAATCTGAGATCCATTGCCCCCAGAGTTCCTGCTTTCTTAGTCTCGCTCAGCTAAAGCGATCTAAGCCTAAACTTCCGCTCTCCAATTGGGTTGGCTTCCATTTTCACTTTCGTTATTCGTTCTTCTCCCTTCATCCCTCTCCACCTTTCAGCCGCCCTTCACTCCTCGGTGACTTCACAAGCCTCTTCTTCACTAAGCTCCCAGACCTTGCATTGACCGACGGCGGCTTCCATGTTCACGGCCGTTTTTGTTTCCATCCAGTGAATCCTTCTCCTGCTGTGCACAGAACCCATGGCTCTCCCTCAGCCTTCCAAATCGAAGACGATCCGCAAAATTGACATCGCTCAGGTATGTCGACACTCCTGCGTTCAATGAACGCTGGACCATATCTTCCGCGGCTTGCATGGCTTGGAAAAAATTTGACTGACTCGTCCCTCTGGCGTTAGGTATCCCTTAGCCTTCAGGATCGCTTGGGTCTTGCCAAGGTCAAGTACCAGAATGGTCGTCTTCACGGCTTGGACCAGAATGGTGGCCGAAACAGTCTGGTAGGAAGCGACAAGCCTTCCGACTCCTCTTCCGATATCTCTCAGAGTCGATGCGAGACCCCGATGACCTCTCCCCCCTTACGGACCGCGATGTACTCGAAAGAACTGCCTCGGTCGTCTCGTAATAGACATGCTGTGACCTTCGATTCCAGAGTGATGCAGCCGATGTTATCCGCCAGCCGAAAACGTCTCCGGTCGGATTCAATCGCAGACCACCCTGCTAAAATCCCCCGATCGTCATGGAAAAGCTCCTATCAACTGCCCGAATCGTCCCCAGGCTTCAACCGTCACCTCGTGAATCGTCATCTTCCCTTTGTCAGTGAGACGGCTACAATCCCCGAGTTATCCTCTCCGGCATACCATCACCAGTCGGATGAAGATAACGATCCGGACCTTCCAATCCACAGCTTCCAAAATGTGAGCTCCATGGTGAGCTCCTCACCTCCTCGAACTCCGCCGCCAAAGCATGCTCGGTTATCTCGAAATGATCGAACTACACGGCATGAAGATGGTGCGGATCTGCTGCTGTATCTCGCCAACTCCCCTACCCCAGCCAGTGTCGCTGCGAAGGCTCATGGTCGGGAGTTTCCCCCATCCACCCCGCCAAGTCAGCATGCTGTTCTGCCTTCCCTGACTCCGACACCTGGAGGTGGTGGTGTCTTCCCAACTTTCAGCACTCCTAACCAGCAATTCAATTTCGCTGATTTTGTAAATGTGACACCTAGTCCAGCGCAACCTGCCTGGGGTGGTCGCACACCTGGAGGCCCTGCCAAGACCCCGCTAACAGCCAGGGACAGAAGAAGGTCTCACTTGGAGAACTTGTTGCCTCCCGGTGCAGATAGCCCCAAGACGAGAGCCAAGCAAGCGGGTGTTGTCCTGCAACTTGGTGGAGAGCTGCGACCTTGAGCTCATTGTTCCGGGCCAAAAGAATCGTTTCTGCTTGTTTATGCTTTTCACGACTACTTATGACTCACGTACGCACAGCTTGTGATTATCTCATGTTTGGTCAATGTCTTGATCGTCGGTCCTCACTCTTATCTATCTCTCTTCGTTTCCCCTTCTTCCCCTTTCGACTTTCCAAATCCCTTACAGCTTTAACCCCAGTGTTGACTGATACCGAATCATGCATTGCTGCTCATACATACCCTTTCTTATGTCTCGTTTAATCGATTCCGCTAGCAAATTCCTTATGTATTCGCCTACTCACCCACCTGTTTCAATTAATTGTCGAACGCTCTTTACCATTTCTTGGTTATTACCAGTGATCTCTGGGTGAAACCCATATACGAAACTTTACTACCCAAATTTTTCTATTTGAATTTTACTGTACATACAATTGACATGTCAATAATCAATTACCTCATTGCTTTCAACCTGCAACGAATCCGTGGGTTTGGTAACAAAGACCCGAAGATGACCCCACTCTGAAAATCGCACCACACACAAAATTGAGGAAAACAACACGCGACAACCGACGCGTCAAACTCAGATCCCGTGGCTATTTCGCGTTCCAACCATCCCGAATTAGGATTAGTGCCATGCATGTGATCGATCCCATTCTATATCGAGATTAGCCAAGACTCAACCTTATTATCACGTGGCTATTATCCATTTAATCTACAGACATGTCGATAGCACACTAAGTGGCCGATTTCATATAGAACGGGTATCTGGGGGACCATGCGTCTAGTGTTCTTATTATATAATATACTCATCACCTAGGATGGAACTATTATGGCGATATATTGTGCCTGATACACTGTCCGTTTCCGGTCGATCCAACCGGTACCATATCTGCTGAATCGAAGCTTACGCGCCACCCTCACTCCTCCTGCTAATCTAACTCGGCATCTGGAGCAGGGGGTTCTACTTCTTCTTTCTGGGAACGTTCGAATTGCTTCCTCCAAAGTAAGGCCAGATAATCTGACGTGGTAGCCTCATCAATGGACTTGTCCTCCCGGACGCGAAGAAATCGCGGAAACCGAAGACTAAGACCTCGTTCGTCGCTCACCAGCCCGATGGCAGCCGTGTAAGTCGGGCTGAGCGTGATATCTGCAAAGGCCATCTCCCACACCTCCTGCGGCTCGAACCAGACGTCCGGCTCGCCGTAGTATTCGACATAACTGGGCCGTGAGATCACATTGGGGCTGCCTTCGGTATATTTATCCTTGTTGGCCTGGTAGAACTTGTCCGTGAAGCCGGACATGCACTTCGTGACGGCTTCGAGGCTGCCGGTTTCGGGATTCCGCACGGCTAACAGGATGGGTGACCACCATTTGGCTTTTCGGCCTTGTCCGTGCCAGGCCCCTACAGGGATCAGGTCAAGGGTCTCGGATGAGGTGCTGTAGTCCTTTTTGACTTTAAGCCAGGATTCGAGTCTTTTATCTGGTTCGTATGTGGAAAGTAAGGCCTTTCGGCGGCCTCCTTTCGTGGGTTTTGATTCCGGCTTGTCTATATCGTCGTTTGGGGTCTCCGATGGTTCCGAATTATTTGACTTCGACACATTGTCGAGCATCTTGACCATGATGCCTTCGCATTTGGTATCAGTTGCACTTTTAAAAAATTCCAGGACTGTCTCCGAATCGGCAGATGTGGCATCAAAGCTCTTTACCCATGTGAACCGGTTGGGGATTTCCACGAATAAGCTTCGTAGAAGCTCTCTACGTTCGCGGAAAGATCGGTCCAACAGAGGGTTTCCGTTCAGGTACATCAGGTCAAATGAAAAGAGACAAACATTAATCTTGATAGTCCCTATATCAACGTTCTTTTTGGCTCGATTGGTCAGAATCTGGAAGGCTTGGAGTTCCCCTGTTTCCTGGTCAACGGCGACTACTTCACCCTCTAGTATGAAGCTCGACACGCTCTCGCCTCTAATCTGTGGGACCAGGGACACCAGGTCCGGGTATTTCTCTGTCATATTTTCCAGATGACGAGAAAATATCGATACTTTGCCATTTCCGTCACAGTGCACTTGGGCACGCTGCCCGTCATATTTGTATTCGCAGGCAAAGTCCCGTCCTTGAAGTTTTGTCAGCATCTCGGAGAGATCCCGGGTGATGCTGCCTAGCATTGGCCTCAACGGTATATGTAGCTGTAGGCCACATCGTACGAGAAGTTCTTCCGTGACCCCTATCTCGAGCAAACAGGGAACTAGATCATTGTAATCAGGGTGTCTAGCATATGACGCCTTGACAACCTCTTCTGCATTGTTGTAAATCTCAGCTAGTTCTTCCTTTTTAAGACGAGCCAACTCTTGCTGCGAACGGACAGCGAAATCGGCCCCTTCCGGTTTAGAGTAGAGAAAAGCGCGGGCGAGTGCGATGAGCATGGTAGTCTTCACGGCTCCTATTCGCAAGTTTTGGACGAGCGTCCTCACGATATACCGGCTTTCTTCCGCACCCCTAGTATCCTGTAACAGTTTCTCGACAATTCTCTGTTTGTTTTCCTGGCTCCCTATGCCCTTGCTCATGGCAATCTTTTGCAGTGACTGATATACCCCTTTGACCGTCAATGGCTTGGGCTTCATTAACGTGAAGCTTTGCCTCTTTTTAGCTTCGAACGCCACGTCACCGGCGTCTCCAAGCTTATCATAGAGCGATTTAAGTCCTTGGCTGTTCAGGCCATAGATCTTCTTCAAAGCCTTTGAAATAGAAGAGCCACCGAGTCCTAGCTCTAACTCATCATACGGTGGAGAGATTGAGCTGGTTGCTAGCCATACTGCGGGGAGGACACTCGAAGGGTCGGCTTCGATAAGCACTCGCAGGAAGTTAACGAGTGTATCCACAATTTTGATACGACTTGTCGTGGCATTTGCAAGTACAAAGGCTCGGGTTAAGAGGGCATATGAAGCATCGCCACCTGTGGCAGCCCAGTGCCCTTTTAACTCTTCTGCCCATTTGGTTGAGTCGAACGTCAAGGGACTCTGATCAAAAGGAACTGCAAGAGAAACGATGTCTTCTGTGCCGGTAGAAGATTGCAATGATAGTGTATTTCTCTTCTGTGTCTTGTTTGACGGCCCTAGATCGTCGTCTTTGGTGTTCGACGGAGTCGCGATGGGCTCACCAGTTGGCGTCTGAGTTTCCGAAGCCGGGGCAGCATCTTGCCGGTTCCATTCTTCTTGGAGCTTGCGGGCGAGAGCTTCGTCGGAAAGAGTTTGGTCTGTATCTTCAGGCACAGTGGACTGACTCTGCTCCGCCTTATCAGCTTGCTTGGCTGCTTGGCCCTTGAAGAATGACGCTATGCTTCGACTGCGCTGGGGGGATGAGACTGCGACCTCTCTCTTGCGCTTTTTGGCCGGGCTAGACATGTTGTGCTTGAGTTTGATAATATCTTCGACGTTATGTATATTGTATTCACCCACGTAATGGGCTCCATGGTGGCCAATTCATTGACAGAAACAAGTAGTGGCGGTAGGCGGAAGCTGAAGCTGCATGGAGCTGAGCTCCGCTTTCCCGCAATTCAACTTAATTCGTCCGGAGGCGGAGTGGTCATTGTTCGCGACACCTAACATTTCATTCCCCTCTCCAACATTACCTGACAATGGCGACTCCAACATCCACGCTATCTCTGCATGAACGAACAAGGGTCGAAGATTATCTAAACGACAAAATTCAGGTGTCGGCCGATTTCGAAAGTCTTGACTCATTGCTGTCTAGTCTTCGCTCCCAGCATGAGCTCCAACGAAAGCAGGTATTATTGTCTCACTTATGTCTATCAGTACATGGCCTAATCAGAAAATTATCTGACGGCCTTGGCATAGTTAGCAGAAGCACAGGAAGCACTATCGAAAGCGACAAAGGCCTCTAGCGACCATGCCGAAGCCACTCGAAAGCGTGCCGAGGCGTTTAATGAGCACCAGGCGGATATCGATAGGCGGTTGAAAGCCCTCACTGGGTCAGATGCGAGCGACGAAGCGGCAAAGCGATTTGAAGCGAGTATAGAAAAGCTGCGTAAGCTGGAGCTGTCAAAGGGATATGTGTCCTTGCTCAAGGAAGCGGAGGAATTGAGGTATTTGAAGCAGTGATCGCGTCAAAACAGAGCATGGGCCGCTAAGACGATATACAGCAAGGAAGCCTTAACATGCATACAGCCTTCACCCAAATTGGCCATCAAGCCATATACCCGGCTAAGGACCATCGTCCAATCCTTGAAAGAAGCTCAGCCTGCAGCAGAAGGGGCTGCCCCTCACCTGGTCGACTATATCGGAAAGCTAGCATCTGCATTGAGAGATCACATGAAAACCGACTTCACTAAGCGGCTACAGGGAACATTGGAGGAGATGAAGTGGCCGTCGAAGGACCTGTATTTTCCGGATAATCTAAGAGCACAGTGGAAAGAATATGTGGAGTTGCTCCTCGACCTTCAGACACCGTACGTATCGGTCAATACTTTTTTACTTGGTATGCTAACATATTTATGCTAGTGAACTTCACAGCCGTGACATTTCGAAAGAGGAACCCGTCAAGCCTCCAATCTTACTACCGCTGGAAGTGATGGTACATCCACTGGAGCTTCGCTTCAAATACCACTTCAGCGGGGACAGGCCAACAAACCGGCTTGACAAGGTAAGGATTGTCATCTGATAGTTGTAGGGATAGATACCGTTCTAACTGAGTTTCCAGCCGGAATATTTCCTTGCTCATCTGACGGACCTCCTTAACAACTTTGGCGGGTTTTTTGCTTCATCCTTGCAGCCTATCTTCGACGAAAAGGCACAAGCTGTCGGATCTGATCTGGAGTGGAATTTTTACAACGCCTCACATGCCTACATTACGGCTCTTTTGCCAATTCTGAGACATAAGATAGCCTCATATTTGCCTCAAATCTCAAGCCACCCGCAGTTGCTGAGTCACTTCGTCCACGAGTTAATGAATTTCGACAACGAAATCCGTGAATCGTGGAATTACCTACCAGATCCTTATACTGATAATAATTGGAAGGGCATGACGTGGGAGGTGCTAACCGAACAAGGGTGGTTTGAGCGTTGGCTTCAGGTTGAGAAAGATTTTGCCTTGGCACGGTATAAGGAAATTGTAGATGCGCCGGATAGTGGTCATATCGATTATGACGGTGTCGATCGTTCTGCGACAAAGCCTACTAAAGCTGCAATCCGTGTCAACGATCTTCTCGAGACAATAACAGAGCGTTACCAGCCTCTGTCGTCATTCAGCCAGAAGTTACGCTTTCTCATTGACATCCAGATCACGATATTTGACCAATTCCATGAACGGCTGCATTCAGCGCTGGAAGCCTACCTTGCAATGACGTCGACGATTGGCCGCACAGTGCAGGGTGCTGATGGAACTAGTGTGGAGGGTGTTGCAGGGCTAGAACGGCTCTCCAGAGTTTTCGGAAGCGCCGAATATCTTGAGAAGAAAATGGAAGACTGGAGTAACGAAGTGTTCTTCGTAGAGCTTTGGTCTGAACTTCAAGAACGAGTCCGACAGAACAAGGATGGCGGCAAGAACGTGGCTGGCTCGATGTCTGTTGCGGACGTTGCCTCGCGGACGTCTCAAGCTGTGACGAATGGTAACGATCATGGAGAGGCCTCTGAGGGCGCCTTGTTCGATGAGACAGCATCCGCATATCGCCGCCTGAGGCTCCGCTCAGAATCCATCATTACGTCAACTTTGACTTCAAACATGCGCACCGCCCTTAAACCCTACTCTCGCGTTTCGACGTGGGCAACTGTTTCTACTAGTTTGGCTTCTCCTTTGCCTCCTACTTCGGATCTTTCGCCGGCAATGCGTACTCTATCCACCGAGATCTCCTTCCTTTCTCGCACCCTGGGCGTCGCACCCTTGCGTCGTATCGTCCGCCAAGTGCTTCTCTCCATCCAAACCTACATCTGGAATAATATTCTTACGAGGAATATGTTCTCCGCTGCAGGGGCAACGCAGCTAGTAAGCGATGTTGAGCATCTCTGCAATGTCGTTGATGCGGCCCTTGGTCCGGCGGCTCAGGTTGGCAGCTCAGCGAACGTGCTTAGGAAACTTAATGAGGGCCTCACCCTTCTCGGACTGAGTATCAGTGGGCCAAAGTCAGCAGAGAATGGGTCTGCATCGCAGGACAGCGATCAGCAGGGAACGTCGCCGCTGGGACTGTGGGACGTAGAGAAGAGGTTGTTCAAGGACAACGAAAGCGCAAGGGTTGTCCTTGGTGAATTGAATATCGAAACTCTCTCCGAAGCGGAGGCGAGAAGTGTTCTGGAGAAGCGAGTCGAAATCAGTAGTTAATTTTAGCGACATTGCATTAGTCAGTCATTGTGAGAACTGATATGCTTCAACTTGGCTTGCATGAGATATGTAGATATGAACCTAGTGTACCTAATAATTTGAGCCCTGCGGCGTTAATCATTCATTGTAGTATTTACTCGAAAATATAAAAAATCTATGAAAGGGATGTTATATATGACTTTTGGGTAGCCCTGCCAACCAAACGCCCAAGATCCTGTTGAAAGAATCCTGTCCGGAGAGCTGTTTTTCAGCTCGTTACGTATGATCTAGTTGTTCCAGCATCGGCTTAAGAAAAGGAGAATTCAAGGGTGGTGAACAACTGGACCGTGGCCCCGTTCTCCTGGTCTGTTAAAGTTCTTTGGGGCATTCTGCACCTTCATGTTCTCAATTATACCCGGGCCAACCTCTTCAATTGCCCGCAGAAGCGCCTCGACGGTCTCCCTTGTGGTCTGCACATTAACTACGCAGCGGAAGAACTTCCCATTTCCGACGGCATCCTCATCACCGCTGGGTGGCGCAAAATCAACCATGAAGCCCTTGCTCACGATCGCATGCGTCACCTGCTCGGTGACCTTGCTGTTGGCTTTGCCGCGCTCGGCCTCATCTGAGACGATGCCACGAGGATGGAGGAATTGTCCGCCGGGAGCGTAATAAAAGCAGACCTGGAGGCATGGGGGAGGGTTCTCACTGACGAGGATGAAGTTCGGGTTCTCGGCGACGAGGGTTGCGAGATGCGCCGCAGTGTCGCAGGCAGTGTCAATCTGCTTCTCGTACCCTGCCGTCCCGTAATAAGTCCAGCCGAGGAAGAGCTTGAGGGAATCGGCGCGTCGACCGCACTGGAGCGTCAGATCTGCCAGGTCCCAGACTTCGGGCGAGTCAACGCCGAGTTCGGACTCGATGGTGCCATTACAGCCGTTAGCTTCGGGAAGCTCGGTGTCTTCATTGTGGAACAGGTACCCAGCAGGAAGGGTGTTTGCACGATGGAAGCGACGCAGGTCAGCCGCAAGGAGGAACGAACAGGTCACTGGCACGCCGAGCATTTTGTGAGGGTTGATTGCGATGCTGTCCGCCTTCTCTGCGCCGGCGAGTTTCTGTCGCTGGCGTTTGGAGAAAGCAAACGAGCCACCCCAGGATCCGTCAACATGGAACCACAAATTGTATTTCTTGCAGATGGCGGCGATTTCGTCGAACGGGTCGAAAGATCCCATAACGGTTGTTCCCGCTGTCGCATTGACGTAGAACGGGGTACGGTTCTCCCTCAGGGCCTTTCGGACTAGGTTCTCCAGCTCCGCTGGAATCATGCGTCCTTGCTTATCGATAGGTACAGCCCAAACTGAGCTACTTCCGAGTCCTAGCATCTGCGCTGCCTTCTCAATGCTGTAATGGCCATGGGCGCTTGTGAATAGCACGAAACGGTAATCTCCGTTTCCGTCTTTTTTCGTAGCAGGGAAAAGATTGTTTCGTGCAATGACAATTGATGTCGTGTTCGAGGCAGAACCACCTTGGACCGATATACCTCCCGCTCGTGGGCCATTGAGTCCAAAAAGCGTAGCCAGCTGTTTCCCGGTGAACTTCTCAATGACCGTTAAAGCGGGCGAGACCTGGTAAACGTGGACGTTTGTGTTCAAGGCGGCCAAGATGAGCTCAGAAGCTACACCCGGGGCATTGGTGGATGCATACAGCTTGTCAAGGAAGCCCTGGTGCCAGGTATTGACGGAGTATCGCAAGACCTTCTGCAGTGCCTCGACCAGGCCATCTTGTCCCGCTCCTTGCTCTGGCAATTCCAATTGAAGAATTTTCTGAAGTTCCTCCGGTCTCTTGTGGTCCACTAATGAAGTACTCGATGGTTTGAGGTTGTTATGAGTGCCGTTGGTTCCATTGACGCCATTTTCCAATGCCTTCTGGCCTAAGGGATCTTCATCTGCAGACCGGATGAAGGGAATCAGGAGGTCTTCGACCGCACTTAGAAGCTAAGAGAATATATATTTATTAGCACCGGAAGTAGTTCCTCTCAGAAGCTTGTTGAATTATTTTTTAGAACGTAGCAAGCGCATTCTGACTCACACTTCGCACTTCTTCCGCGCGGCGGGACGGGGAAGAATCAGCCATCTATGACTGGTTGTAATTCTAGAATAATATATAGTATGATATAATATAGGAAGGAAGAACCTAGATATAGGGGAAAGGGTGTGTACACCAAATTTGGCAATGGTTGAAATATTCAACAAGGGCCAAGGCCATTCATAGAAATTACGATCAAAGGACCCATTCTGTCACCGGCACCGTTGCGGATCCACTGGAGAAATGGATGGCGACAGACTCGGAGACTCTGACATCATGGTTCCAGAGGCCAATGATGGTTCCAATAACAGTCCTTAGATTTGGCTTCCGAGCGAAAAGAGATTTAGAAGCATTTAGGGTCTTCTTTACGATGGTGGGGAAGACGGAATTTCTTATCGTTCCATTTGATTCATGCCCCGCACGTGCTTTAGTTCAACAAAAAGATACGCTGCCTTGCAAATCAGGCAGATTAATGTCTGGTCTAGTATAAGAACGACGATTCTATTCCCATCAATAGACGAAAAACACATTCCTGCTATGTTCCGGGGCCTTCGAAATACGATGTTTCTTGTATCGATTATGATGTTTGTCGGCAATTGTGCCGATCATTTACGATATTGAATTCACACTAATGCAACCTGTATAAATTGCGTGCTTTTGATATCCACATAACCAATCCCGTGACCCTTATATACATGCATGACTTTTGTTGCAGAAAGTTCGTTATACCCAAATGAACACGATCGAAACTAGGCAGTTACGCCCTTCTGCGCACCTTTTTTCGCATCCTCCTCTGCCTTTGCAGCAAACTTAGCCCGTGCAAGTTCTATTCTAGACTTGGGTCTATCTCCAGAGCCATTGTTGTTATCAAAACCTTTGGCTTTCATAGCCCATTCGCCCCGTCGTCGCTTGTAGAGATCCATCGCCCAGTTCCTCCAGACAGCACGGCCGACGAAAGAGTCCCGAAGCTCCATTTCATGCTGAGTCAACTCCTGTGCCATTCGCTCCTTGATAAAGAAAATGTCCTTGGTCGCAGGCCAGAGTGCGTCTACCACATGGGATCCGCTGCTATCGAGGGCAAGCTCCTTCAAGTGACTGGTGAAGCGTGGAGCAAACTGTCGACGGAATTGAGTGGTAGATGTCGGAGATGTAAGAGCTTGTTGTAGGACGCGAGATGCGGTGGGATCCTTGGCGATCTTAACGAGTGATTCCGAAGATTGCGCCAACAGACTTGTATAAACGAGCCCGCTTATCGGACCAGGAGCAGTGAGCATTGTCTGTGCAAGTAGCGAACCATGGAGCTTTTCTCCTGTTGATGATTGACTGGGAGCAACATTGGCCGCCTTCTGCTCTGACTCTTCAGATTCCTCTTGGGTTGTGTTCTCTAGTCGCAGAATTTGTTCCAGTCTCCGAGCAGGGTCTGTATCGTAGGCTTCCTCTAGGGCTCGAGCGAGGGGTGCTGTGTCAACTCCACGGACTAGGCATCGCTCAATAAGCACTTTGGGAACGACCATCCTAGACCGCTCGAGAAGACTAGGAATCTGAGGAACAATCCGCTCCAAGGCTTGTTGGAGATCATCCTTTCCGAGTCTCTCCAGCACTCGAAGCACAACATACCCGGCGGTGATATTGCGGGCAAGGGAAGTTATTTGGTCGCGGAAGAAGTTCTTGTAAAGACCCTTGAATGCCTTTCCGGGCATACAACGCACAATTGTTTCGAGTAACCGAGATCCCACTGGGTCATAGAGTAATCCGCGCACAAACGTTGTGGTCTCAGAGCCCTCCTCAAAGCTCTCATCCGGAATTAGCCGTCTTGTTATAGAATTTGGATCCTTGGCACTCGATTTTCCAAAATGCGAGAGCTCCAAAGACACTAAGACTTGAAGCACCGGATTTCCAACTGGATGAGTCGCAAGTGCTCTCAAATATGTGTCATCAAGTACGGAGACCATGTCCTTCATAATCTTCTTCAAAGTAGCCTCGAACACATCCGGTACGCTTCTTTTTTGCGCAGAGGCATCCCCATCCTGTGTCTCTCCCTGTAGTAGACCCAATTTCTCTTTCTTACGGCTTGCAACAACCGAGTCGTTCGCTGAAACGTCCACAGGCTCTCCCGCAAGCACAAGAAGCAAAACTCTGATTGTATGTGACGCGAACCGTTCTGTCAGTAGGTAACCCCAGTTGCCCTCCAATTCTTCGACCACCTTGATGAACATCTCTGCCAACGACAGTTCAGGCTCGGGCTCCTCTCCCTCTTCCTTGTCTATATCCATCTTATCACTTTTCGACTTCGAGACTTTCTGTGTTACACCGGGTGCAGCATTGATAAAGAGAGTCTCGCAGCAATGACTAGCAAAACGATGCTGCACAAGATTCAGGAAGTGGCCGATAAATTTGTTAAAAAGCCTGTGAATTTGGCGCATATCCGACATCGAAATCAGTTTCTCCATGAGCCGTGAGCATCCCTGACTGCATGCGATTTTCAACTCCTTTCCGTCAGCCTCTTTATAGACACTGTCTAGGAATATTCTGCGCTCATCTGCATCCTGGAATTGGTTCAATTCCAACACCTCATTGGCTCGAGAGAAATATTCCTGTTCCTCGGGATCGAGAAGACCATAGAAGGGCATATCACCGGGAGGCGCAGCACTTTGATTCTCATCGTAGTTTCCATCGTAGTTTCCATCATAGTTCTCATTGTAATTCTCGTCGAAAGGTATGTAGTCGGCTCCTTGATTGATTTCGTCCGACTCGTCCGTCGAGGGCTTCATCCGTTTCGGGAGGGAATCTTCGGGGGCTTCTTCGCGCTTCCGCTTCGCGGCATCTTTCTCAGCCTTTTCAGCCGCCCGGCGACCTCTTTTTTGGTTCTCGC
Source organism: Aspergillus pseudonomiae (assembly GCF_009193645.1). Lineage (NCBI taxonomy): Eukaryota > Fungi > Ascomycota > Eurotiomycetes > Eurotiales > Aspergillaceae > Aspergillus > Aspergillus pseudonomiae. Next base: position 60,033 of record NW_022476110.1, read on the forward strand.
GAGGCATAGTGTGATCGTTGGGGGATATTAAGTGGTTAGAAGAGAGAAGTTCTTATCCGGGCCTTTTGCGCTGGAAATTTTTGGGATAAGCGGTGGTCCAAGCGCCTTCCGCGCATCAACTAAGCATGTGTTTGTCCTGTTTGCTTGAGTTACTTTTCCCTTTTTGGATAAATGTTTTCGTCGATTTCATAAGGTGATAATGTACAGTAGTCAACTAGTTAATTTGGTAATGAAGGCAGTCATAATACAACCAAGAATGCAAGAAATTGTGAGACAGATTATACAGAAGAGTAGATTGCAGAGATGTGTCTCCCGCACTCCACGCGCTGCTCCATTTTCACTGTGCGGGAGCCAATCTTTCCCTTGTGACGAGGCATGACCTGAAGCCGTGCCTCCTGCTCAGCAAGTTCGCCTTTACCCTCCGGAGGAGCGTTGATATGAATTGGCTTGGATTGGTTGCTTCTCCTGCCCGTACCAAGTTGGAAATGCTCATTACCTCCCCAAAAGAGCACATCGAACCCAAAGTTGGTGGCATCGTTCAAAGAATTGCTAGGCGATGAATCGATATGAGCATTGTTGTCCAGTACCGCTGATACGTGCGTTGTCCCCACTGATAGATAGCGAAGATGAATAGGTGTCAATTGCTTCTTCCGTTCGTCATACTCAAACAAACCGCTCAAGGACTTGACCTTGGTGGGGGCCTCTTGCATGTGAGTCCATTTTCCATTACCAAGAGCACCCCAAATTCCTCTTCCGCATGTCCAGGTGTCAGCCGTAATGCGGTCCAAATCGCGGATAGCGGAAGGGTTTTCACCAGGACCAACGATTCGTTGTGCATCCACGGTGAAAAAGCTGTTGGCACCACCGGCTGCAATTCCCGTTACCTTGGGGAACCACATATTCCCCTTGTAAAGGTTTTTGATGGGTACAGAGGTAGGTGTGTCACTAAAAGGTAGTGCGGCGTCAAACGCCATACCCAATTGTCCGAAGGAATTATCGCCAAAAGTAAACAAGCTACCATCCTTGCTTAGAGCCAGAGAATGATAGTCTCCGGTAGCGATTTGCGTAATCTTGGTGCCCTTGAATGCCTCAATCTCATGACACATGTCGACTGGCCCTTTAGGTCGGGTTGCCCAAGTCAACCCTGGGATACCAAGCTGTCCAAAAGATGGATAGCTCTCTGTAGAAGAAGCGACAGAGAATACGCGGCCATGGTTCGTCAAGAGAAGGGCATGCTCTAATCCGCCGCGGAGCATAGTGACCTTCTCACCCAGCTTCAGGCTAGGTTGCAGCAACCGGTAACTTACTCCAGATTTTCCAGACCAGAAAGGTACCCAGGAGCTTTCTTTAGGTTTTCGGCCGGACTGTTGATCATCCTTGGCAATTGGAAGAGAGTAAACACTGCCGTCTGCTGATAATGCGAGTATTCGGTCGTTTGACATGCACAGCGAAGTCAAATTCTTTCCTGCCAAAGTCTTTGTGGGCTTGAACTCGGACTCTGAATAGCCCTTACCCCACTGAATGAGGTCACCGTTTTCTGCAATCGCTGCACCAGACTTGTCAGAAAGCTTAAGGTCTCTGAGCACCTGGCCGTCAAAATAACGAATTCTCCGAGGGCTTTTGATAACAGTCTCCTTAGAGTTGGGGTCCACAACACGATAGGAATTTGTTCCCCATACATATACGCCGGGACTTTTTAAGCTTCTTTTGTGTTGAACATACTGCGACTCCAGTTGCTCAGTGGCCTGGGAGAGAGTATGAGCCTTCTTGTCTGCTTGACTTCCGGCCGGATTCTTATCGAGTGTCGCATAGGTGTAGACGAGAAAAGCAGCGGCGCCTGTTCCCGCAAGGCCTAGAGAAGTTTTAAGCCAACGTGAAGAGGATCCAGACTGTTCCGATGCATTAGGGCCATTACTGGCATAACCTCTTCTCCCGGTAAAGATAGCAGGCCGAGTAGTCCGAGGAAGACGACGTGAGACGGTGACAATATTTATCACGGGCTGTCGCGCTCGAGATGTCCACATGGTTTTTTGGCGCTTCCCTCAACAAGCGCACATATCTTTTTTGATAGCTACTGTATAAAAGTATGCCTTTGGTCAGGTTTTATCAGGAGCCCTCCAATTGGTTTATTTGTTACGTCAAGTAGCGGAAGCGGAATGCGGCGGCAGAATAGCGCCTCGAAGCGGCCACGAAGATCACAGCGACCAATTGGTTCCTCTTTGCCTAGTTCCCATATGAGTTTAATTATGGAAGTGTGTGCTCCCCTATAGAGGTATAGGCGCGATCCTGTATTTATCCCTTTACCCTTCACTTTGGACCTCACAATGCGACAAGAGAATGCGGGACGGCGATCTCGTCGGCAAACTGTCCCGTCCCGTCCGCCTCTAGAATTGACAGCCAAGGAGACCGAGGAAGCTGAGGCAGTACCAGATGGCTTGGATTCGATTGGGGACATTCATAATGAACTTGAGTTTACCCAATGGTACAATGAGTTGGAAGACAGCTTGCTCGAGAGTAGCTACGATGAGTACCAGTAAGCGCCATGCCGCGAAGCCATTGGGAGGAACTTAGGATATCCTGAAGCCTGACACGTGTTGTAATTAGAGCCTGCCTTCATGAACTTCAGATGTCGAAGTCACATCTCGACACGCTGCTGTCTGATACCTCATCAACCCTCGACCTCCTATCAAACCTGTCCAAAGACTTTAAAGCAGTAGAATCGCAGACGTCCAATCTTCAGAACCAGTGCGAAGGGCTCCTCTCTGCTCAGAAACGTGACTCAGAGCTAGCTACAGATATCCAAGATAACCTCCAATACTATGACTTCCTGGATCCCGCTTCAAGGAAACTTAACGCTCCGGGAGCTGGTAATACGGTTCGCGGTCAGGACTTCTCCGACATGTTAAGGCGACTCGACGAATGCTTGGACTATATGGAAATACATGTCAGTGCCTTATGGGCGTGTTTGATTGGTGAAGTGGCTAATATGTCTCTTACAGGCCGATCAAAAAGAAGCCGGTGTATATCGTTCCAGGTATAGACTTCTGATGACACGTGCCCTCACGCTCATTCGTGGACACTTTGTTTCTGCACTGCGCGACGTATATTTGAATGTCTCAAAGAAGATAGCAGAAAAACAGCTCAATGATACTACTATGTCTGCTCTGCTCTATGCGAAGTTCAGAGTTGGCGCGCCTGAATTGAAGCAGATCGGTCTGGAGATCCAAAAGAGAGCGGTTCCCCCACTGGATCCCGAGCAAGGAACGGTAGCTGAATATCAAAGTCTTCTCAATGAACTCCATGCCAATTACGCAGCTATCCGTGGGAAACTGATTGTGCCACTAGTGCGCAAGAAACTCAATGAGATTGCGCAGGCCCCAAGTACGTCGACGGATCTAGTTGCTTTCGCTCGTGGTAGTATCAGCTACATCCGCGGTGTATGTCTGGACGAATTTGACCTGTGGGGTGAATGGTTTCACGGACAGGGAGGCTTATACGACTTTCTGGAAACAATATGTGAGCCTCTTTACGACCATCTTCAACCAAGAATCATACACGAAGATAAAATAATCAAACTCTGCCAACTTTGTGCTCTTCTTCAAACCCGTTACCTTTTCGACCAGGAGGAAGAGACCGAGCCCACGGACGTCAACCAACTTGACTTCTCTACACTGATTCAACCTGTGCTGGAGGACGTCCAGACTCGGCTTGTTTTCCGCGCCCAAGCCTTCCTTCGCGACGAAATTGAACGCTACAAGCCTCGCCCCGATGACCTTGATTACCCTGCGCGCAACAAACAGGCTTCCATATCAGTTATGGATGGGCAACTTTCGGGCAGGAAAGTTACGGCTGCCGATGCTCTCACAAATCTCCCCAAGCCCGCAAAGCAGCCGGATGACGGCGTAGACTCTCCGTCAGAACAAGACTCAAAGTGGGACTTCGAGTCGCAGGTCTCGCCCAGCAACTGGTACCCTACATTACGGAAAGCCATCTGGCTTTTGAGCAGGATCTACCGCCTTGTAAATGTACGAAGGCCCCAACCCACCTTGTCAATTAGACATTCTGTGTATGCTGACAATCTGTTCATAGTCCACTGTGTTTGATGATTTAGCGCATCAAATCGTCCACCAAACCATCCTCTCTCTCCACTACGCAAGCTCCCTGATCGCCAGCAAATCCGTCACAGACAGCCAACTGTTTCTCATGAGCCACTTGCTCATCTTAAAACAACAGATCGTCGCCTTCGACATCGAATACGTTGCCCCTGAAGTCTCATTCGACTTCTCAGGCGTCACAAACACATTCTGGGAACTAAGAGAAAGAGGCGGTCTCTTCAACCCCCGTAACCTGATGCGCCTCGTCGGCCACGGCCTACTACCTCGAGTCGTAGAGAACATGCTAGACGCAAAGGTGGAGCTGGACGGACGTCTGAGAACAGTGATCAACGATTTCATCAGCGGAATCGCCACCACAATGACGGCCTCCCTCCCGGCCAAGTTCGTCGATACCCGGAACCTGCAGCGCGGAGAACTTATCTATCCCACATGTCGAAACATCGAGAAAGAAGTCCCGAATCTCCGGACGATCCTCAACGACTACCTCGATGATGTCCGTATGAAGGAAACATTAGTGGGTGCCGTCCAGGAACGCGTTATCCAGATTTACGAAGAATTCTTCGACAAGTACATGTCATCGGAGAAGAGCAAGGGGCATTTCGTTAGTACCAAGGGCAAGGGCCGCGAGGATGCCGTGTGGGATGTGGACACCTTTGCAGAGTGGTGTGAGAGTATCTTCCGAGTTGGTATCTCCGATGCAAACGATGAAGCTACGAGCAGGAGCAGGAGCGGTAGCCTTGAGTCTAGGAGTCAGTAGCTGGCTTATCTTTTTGGATAGATATCAAGTTGCTGAATGTATATACAACAACCTCTATACGGGAGAGTTATCCTCTTAATACCATGTCCACATTGTCACAAGGTCTAAACCTACTGTACGTTTGTTAAAAAGAAAAGGTTTCATGACCACATCGTCCATAGTGGCAGGTGCCGATATAAAGCCTGTACGATGTCTTTCGCCAGAAGATATTCTTGTTCTTTCTAGATTACGTTTCGAGTACTACCAAGCCAGTCGTCATGAGGAGAAACCTGGATATCATATTTCAATTGACAGACCACCACTCCACTTAGAGTGGTTGCATTATGGTTCTGGCAAGTATATACACACAACGTTTTAAGGAATACTGAATTGGGTATGATCAGCAAAGAACAGTACAGCCGAAAAAAGATATATACGCGCTCAATGACGATGCTTCAAATGGAGATATAATCTAGAGAACATGACGGATCTTTGCGTAGAGTTCAGTGTCGAGGAAGTTGTACTTCGGATCAGGTTCGCAGAAAGGGTGACGGGTGAGCAGCGTTTCAGCAGTCGGGCGATCGAGTGAATCACTAATTGAGTCTTGTGTCAGTACATTTGTCCATTCATGCAAAGGTCGGGGTCACAGCAGGAAGCACTTACATAGTAAAGCAGTCGTACATGAAAGCAAGCGCCGCTGGACTAATGTTCATGGAAACGTCCTCGGGAATCGGAGGCGCTTGACTTAGGCTTCCAAGCTTGAATATAGCACCAATGGCCTCTTCCCTGCTCCATGGCCGTCGGCCTGCGAACATTTCCAGTACTACGCATCCAAGTGACCAAATATCCACCTTGGCACTGTAGCCCTGGCCTTGAGATTGGATAACTTCTGGCGCCATCCAGAAGACTGATCCTTGCATGGAATTTGTCGAGTCATTTCCATAGATGTTGTCTGACTTCTTAGAAATGCCAAAATCAGAGATCTTACACGTCCCATCCAAGTCCAGAAGAATATTGTCTGCTTTCAAGTCACGATGTAGGATTCCCTGATTATGAAGATAGGCCAGTCCGCTCAAGGTTTGCTGTGTAAGTGATTTCACGACACTTTCTTCGAATTTACCATGTTTGCGGAGACAACTGCCGATGGAGCCACCAGAAATATACTCGAGATAGATTGAGATAGACAACTCTCCCCGCTCACATCCAAGATACTGTACTATATTGGGATGTTCAAGGTGTTGCATCGTGTCGATCTCCTGATCCATAGCGGCGACCATATCCTTCATCTTGTCCTTGTCTTGTCCAGCGATTCTAGGATTGATTTCCACCTGCTTGACAGCCAAGACTTCACCGTTATCTGCGTTCATGCCCAGATAAACTCGGCCGTATGTGCCTTTGCCAATAAGCTGACCGCGAATGATGCGGAAGGTTGGCTGTCTTTGGGGTACGCTTGTAGAAGGGGCATTGTTTTGAGGAATAGGATCGAGTTGGCTGAGCCGGCTGCCTGGTTTAGGGCTAATTTGCATAATCCTTGCTCCAAACATCTTCGTACTTTTACGCCGGAGGATATCGCCAGATTTTTGATTTCCTGTAGAGGATGTGACACTCCGATTCCTGCTTGCTTGGTTGGCGCCCCTGGCAACTTCACGGATTGACTTCATCCGGGTAAGTCCACCGGAGCGGTTGACATTGCGTCGAGCAACAATATTAGCCTCTTGTGGTTTGATCGTCGGCTCACTCGAGCCTAATGTAGATTCACTAGGATTGGGAGATGGCTGCGGCCTTTCCTTTTGGCTCAGCTCACTTTCGGCGGCAACTCTGCTCGCTGGTGACGAGGGAGGGGATGCGCCTTGTCCATCTAGATAAGGCGCATCGAGATCAATATTGGGGAAGAAGTCGTCCAGGTACTCAATGACGCCTTCTACGGGAGGTCTGCTTGCCCAGATATCGCCTCGAGCGAACGAATCCCTCCGGGTGGGCTTCTCTTCCTCAGGCGACGCGGTCATGTCGGACAACGACCCTGTTCTAGGATCTGGATCACCACTTGAGCCCGCAAAGGTTTCGCGCGTGGCACTAGGTGACCTGAAGCTCACAGACAATCCCTTTCTCAACCTATTTTCGGTGTTTACAGTGAGCGAGGGCTTTGCCGATAACTTTTGACTAGCCGAAAAACCAATTACGGTATCTTTCTCCTTAATCGGCGATTTGCTATTCGCCAATGGGATTGCGAAAAGGCCATCATCTGAATCATCGTCGTCTGAATCCTCCTGCGGCATTGGCGAGCGCTGGAAGGAAACGTTGGTTTCCTCGAAGTCAAACTCGGGTCCAAAAGACTTGCGAGACTGTACTGTTGGCCGTGGCTCCTCAGAAACAGCAGTCTGAGCAGGTGATTGGTTGGTGTGCGAGGTTGGAGTCTCTTGGCTGTCCTCTGCCGCAGGTGATTGTGAGGTACTTTTCGATTCGTCTAACATATATGTTAGGTATGGCCATTTCAAGGAACGCTAGCAATGGGTGAAGAGAACATGTGCGATGGTTGAGAATATGTATATCAAGCTTACCTGCGATATTACTTTCGGATGGAGCCACAATGTCGGTATGGGTATTCGTTCCAGCCTGTGATGTAGACAGCGAAGGCGTCGGCGTTCCTATGGCACTAGTCATCCTACCAACACTAGCCAGAACCGCTCCAAGGCCATGGGTCTGGACAGGTTGTTGAACGCGGGGGCGATCAGCATCTTTCTTCCTTAAAGAATTAACCTTGGTGAGAGTATGGGATTCATGAGGCGCAGTGGGTGGTTTGCGAAGCGGTACAAGAGGCTCTGCCTTTTTGTCTTCGTATGGAGATATACGAGGTGAATCGAAATCAATGACTCCTTCTCGTCTATAACCCGTTTCACCATAGGCATCCTTTCTCGGCTGAGGTACCGATGAGACTTTAGAGATCCGATTGGCCTTCTGTTTCCTCTCGACCTCCCGCTGGTATTCCTCACGGCGAGCTAATAGGTCTGCCTTCTCCGGGTCAAGATGCCCAGCGTCCTGGCTACCATCTACCGGGGATGCCGCGAGTGAAGTCTGAGAGATATCACGGGTAGGCAGTTTAACAGCCGGGGCCCTTAGCTGTTGGCGTGATGCCACTTGTGGAGAAGTGGGTTTTGCAATCCTGTTCAAAGCCTCGTCATCCAGTGGTTTACGGTGTAGTTGATGATGGTGCCCACTTGTAGGCGATGCCGTATGCTTTTCGGGGAATGAGACGCCAAGGCCCGCAACGTGCGGAGAACTGCTCGCACCTGCAGGCGTGTGTGATCCTCGTACAAAGAATTTCAGAGAACCAAACGAATCCGATTTCGTCTTCCGACAGAGAGCCAGGCTGGGGTCATTCAAGGGTTCATCATGCTCTGTCTGCCCCAGTTCAGTCAAAAATATCTGAGCGCCGGCCCAATCAGATATCCCAAGGTTCTGGAGAATAGTGGCGCGTAGCACCTCCACGGATTCCGTTTCGGTAATATCCACTAAACGGTAATTCCATCCATCCATGGTCGCAAAGGCCCACTTTCTCCCTCTGTGTCCAGATTTTGCTCGTAAGGCGAGCCGCTCGTGGTCTGAAACAGACGAAGACGACGGACGTTCACCCAGTGACATGTCGCTACTGCTGAAATTCGGCTTAGTGTAAGGGAGATGTGAAGCATTCTGACGCATGTTCACAGGGCTAGTGGGAGACTCCAGAAATTGCTCCTCCGGAGATGGGTGGTTAGAATCGCCGGTCCTCGATCTCTTTTTGAAGAAATGCAAAAGGCGATTGCTATGGTCCTTTGAGTAAGATGAAGGATTGTCCCCACTCAACTGACGGTTGTAGGGGTCTTGAGGCGACGGACGAGTATTATCCTGTCGTATTGATTCGTAATATCGGCGGCCTGTGGTTGAGTCTGAACTGTTGCCACGAGAATGCTCGAATCGGACCCCCAGGTCACCCGTGGATGACGATGCACCCTGATGGGCGAGAGTGGCATGTTGTGTAGCCGGGCTGCCACTCTTGGGGCTGCCCTCGTATGGTCGAGCAGGAGGGAAAAAATGGCCACAATCACTAGAAACAGAGGGGCTCTGCCTTCGGTGGTCACCAGCGATACTAGACAGAGCAGCTCGTGAGATGTCTGACCGAGTCCAACTTGTGCCATCGTTCGAGTTAGGCTCTGATGACAGGTGGTCATGGCTAGCAGGAATTGGCGTCGTAAAAGAACGCGTTTGCACGCTTTGCCTCTGGGTATACACAGGCTGTAGTGTTTTGAGGTTGGGACTATTTGCCACAGGACCAGCAGATAAGGGTTCATGTGCAAGCATGGGAGAAGCCTCCAGAACACCCTCAGGGCCACTGCCCGGTAGCGTCTGCGAGTCGCGTTGTTTCGGAACAGGTATCCCAGCATCATGCCCCCCATCCTCCTGGATTTGGCGAATTAGCTTGCGCATACGTTTACCCTCCTCCCGTTCGCGAGTCTGGTCCCATCCAGTCCCACTGCTTTCGCATTCTTTCGCGAGTTGAGGATACACAACGTTATGCAGTTTACCCAAGTTCGGTCGGCCATTCAGCCCATGACCTAGTTCAATAAAATCAGCTCCTTGAAGCTCGAGGGCCTTGAAAGTTTCTTGCCAGTCCTTGGAAAATCCATTCTTCGCGAGCCACAGCAAGACCCTTTCGAGCGGCCACTGAGCAGCAGCCTCGGCAGGCGACATGCCACCAGGTAAGGTGTTGCTGCTGAGGTGCCGATGACTTGATGACTTTGTAAGTTCTGTAGTTTGTCCAAGATTCGGTAATTGCTCGTGGGCACCGTCATTAGCTGCTAGAGCCGAAGGGATGGTGCGAGCCGATGGTGTAGGTGGAATAGTTCCATCCCGTTTGTATGCAGAATCCGGGCTAGGATATTCGTACAATTGGCTCACTTGGGGTCTTTGTCGATCGTTGCCCACCAACGTTCCTTGGTTCTCATATGCGGGAAGCGTGTTCGAGTCGAATGCAGGTATCCCAACACCTGGACCGAAGGTTCCGCCTTGCGGCACGTAGGTTGCAGATGTACGGCCGTCACCAGAAGGGATTGACAAAGGTGTTCGGTTATAGAGTTGTTGGTTCGCGGGGACCAGTGGAGGAGGTGGAGGAGGGGGTAGATAGCCTTGGGACAGTGCTTGTCTTGCCGCCCAGTTCTGCTGCCATCCAAGGGTGTTTTGGGCTTGTACTTGTGGGTTGGATATCTTCGCAGCACCGTATGCTGTTCCTGGGGGTGGTCCGGGAGGTGGTGGGGGAACTACCCCTTGAGTTTGTGCTGGCTGATATCTCGGAGGGGGAGGAGGCAGTAGTATGTGCGACTGAGAGGACTGCGCCGAGGGAGGCGGTTGAACCGGAATATACTGTTGCTGCCGTTGACCGTCCATGGTATCAGTCTTTTGGTATATGCCAATGCTATAGGGTACACCAAGTCGTCAAGAAACCCCGAATATTCTCCGCAGCTGCCTGGTCCTCTTCCAGCACACGCTTTCCTGAATCCTGGCAAACGTGATCCCAGAATTTTATGGTATGAAAGTGAAACTCATCATCGGCGCTCAGCACTGTTTCGGTGGATAAATATTCTGTAACGGCTTTTCGCTGTAGGCGCGTGGATACTCGAGGAACAACAAGTCTTGTTTTTAGAGGAAGGATGGTATTGGGCAAATATAAAACATCTCCGGGTTTATCAATCAATGATTTGGCTCTATGTCCCAAGCAGTACCCAGTGTCTTCAGCCAATTATGCACAAATGGTGTTACAGGCAGTAAGCTGGCGCTGTTGATTTCAAGGTTTACTCTCGATTGCGCGGATGGCGTGGGAGGCAATCCAGAGAACTCCAAAGGCGCGATGGGAATGAGGTGAAGCATTTATTGGCAGGACAAGAAACAAATATTATTGTCTTAAAGCAGCTAAGTGTGAATAAGTAAGCGATAGCCTCGAAAAGGTGCGTTGATCAACCCCTGATCGTAGTAGGCATGCTAGAGTAGTATCATCGCAGGGGGAGGGGGGTAAATCGGAAGGGCCGACGGGGAGAAATAAAACATACCACAGCCACTTAATATTAAATTGCTGGGAGGAGAGCGATAGTTAGCTCCCTGACTGGATAGATGACAGCTGGTCAAATCTTGGCGCCACGAAGGAGTTATTGCCGGAGCTTCTCAGCTTGGGTCGAAATGCGCTCTCTCAATCAACGGTCGGGGTAATCAAGCAATCGAGGCCCGGCCAAATTGTTTTAACGGGAGGAGTTTAATTAACGAAAGAAACGCCAGAGCTTCTTGACGCCAAATCACGTGGCCGATAAGCACCCCGTCTTGTTTCTCTCTCACTTCTTAATTTTTCTTATAAATATTAATTTTATTCGACTCCATATCGTATTTTACTTGAAATTAATCCTTATTCTTTTGCTTTGACTTGCCTTTGTTTCTCTCCTTTTAATCCAAGGATCTAGCCCTCCATTAAATGCCGCCATTTCCGAAACAACTTTGATTACGGTTCCTCTTTTCTCGCCGAGTTTCTCACCATAAGCTTGTCTCGAGTCATTGGAGGATGTGATAGGCAAGAGATTTGAGACATGTTGTTCAGTCAACCTCGTTTAGAGGCAAACTAGTGATGTTTAGGATCTATAGCGCATGAGAAGTTGAGAACACCTCACCAGAACTACCTCCTTTTCCCCACTTTTAATTGTTGAACGTTTCTTTCAGCCCTACAGCGGTCCCTGAGTCCAGCTAGCCACACTTTCTTCCCTGAACAGCACTTGAACAAAGCTTGTTCAACCACCCCCGTACACCCGAGATTCTTGTTCTTCTCCTTTTTTCCTTATATTCCAAGAACCTTTGATTCATTGTGGTTCAATCCAATTGATTCGAGTATTAACTTAAAAGTATTAAGAAAAAGGAAGAAAGAGAGGTGAAGTAGAAAACGAACTCATTAAAACTATCGCAATGAACAGAATCTCTTAACCACGTGTCATGATGAAATTAAAGATCCATGGTGGCATGCCAACTGAAACCGATTTCCCGAATCGTAAAGAAGGAAAGAGTTTAGTCTATTCCGGAGTATGTTTTGAAGAAATTAAAGGGACTTGTTCCGCTCAGCGGCCGATTCGGCTGTCAATTTCAAACTGGCTGGGCAATCGTCGCGAGGCATGTGGAGCTCAACCAACTACTCTGATTAGTATCACTGGTACTTTTCAGACAGGGGCAAACGGGTGGTCACCTACCTGCAGACAAGGTGCCGAAGCAAACTCTTCATTTGCGAAAAGCTCCCTTAACTCGTCCCGGGTTGTGACTTTGTATCCTTTATACTTGTCCTTCGCGCCGAATGCCACAGGGATGTTCAAGAAGTCCCAGGGCTGGATGTCATTGTAAACAGCTTCCCATCCATGAATATACCGTTCGATGGTATATCCTTCGTTGCAAATGACAAAGCTACGTATGATGTTAGCTGGGCATGAGACTTGTGACACTCAAAGGCGAAACTTACATGATAGGGTTAAGGTTATTCCTAATCATGGTACTGACTTCCTGGAGCGTCAGCTGGAAACTTCCATCGCCCACGAAAAGTACAGTTCGTCGACCTTGCTCCTTCGCGGCCAGCGCGGCTCCTTGACAGGCTCCGACTGAATAACCGATACTACCCCAAAGAACCTGGCTAATGGCTGTAACACCTGCTGGGAACCGAGTGTCCCAGATACCGAAGTTGGCAGTGCCAGTCTCTGTGATAACAACATCCTTTTCTTTCAACCACTGCCCGACTGTAGGCCAGAGCCATGCGTGGGTAATCGCCTGTTCAGTTGATGCCTTCTCGTTGTCTGGCAGTAGGTTCGACGGCGACGAGACTGGCCCGACATTGAGATTGCCCATTCTTTGAACAATTTTTTGAAGGACGCCTTTCATGTTAATATCAGGATATTCGGAGTACCGGACGCGCACGTATGTACTGTGGAAGTCAATGGTGTTGAGTTGGCCAATACGGTAGGAGAATCCAGTCGTGTTGAAATCGGACTTGATAGCACCGATGCTCAGAATCAAGTCTGACGACTCGACTTGCTCACGAACACCGGGGTTTGATCCAGTACCAGCGTAAACACCGCCGTAGTTCTTGTGAGTCTCGTCCACTGCTCCTTTACCCATTGGAGCCACGAATGTGGGTAACCCAGATTTTTCCACGAACTCTTGAACTTCATCGAGCACACGATGGCGGATAGCACAAGCGTCGACAAGAATAACGGGTTTCTTTGCAGCGTGCAGATACTTCAGAACCACGTCCACAACATAATCTTCCTTTTCGGGATCGTTCGGTGGCAGGCTGAGGTCGAGAGGGGTATCCAGCCGTTCTCCCTCAATCTTCTTAGTCACCATATCGGTAGGGAGAGAGATATAAACCGGTCGACTGCGAAGCCAACATTCGCGGATAGCATTGTCAATGAGGGTCGCCACCTCATGAGTTTGGTTCAAGCATCCAAGAGTGCAAGAGATGTCGGCGCTCATTCTGGTGAAGACGTTGAAGTCGCCGTTGCCCAGAGTGTGGTGGAGGAGCATCCCATCCTTCTGTGATCTCGTATGCGGTTGGCCAACGATGTGAACAATAGGCACAAACTCGGAGTATGCACCAGCAATAGCATTGAGTGCCGATAGCTCACCCACACCGAAAGTGGTGACCAATGCAGCCATTCCATTGATTCGAGCATATCCATCAGCAGCGTATCCTGCATTTGACCACCGTTAGCGATATACACTACTCCTTTATCATGCTCAGAGATCCCAATGGTCATTCAGTAGAGACATACCAGCATTAAGCTCATTACAGTTTCCTACCCAATGAAGATCGCATTTTGGCAAGTAATCTAAAGCCACCAGGTTGTAATCCCCTGTGAGAATTGATATTGTCAGTACTTGCGTCGAAAGCTAGCACGTTGATACTTACCAGGAACACCATGTACTGCACGAACACCAACCTCACGGAGTCGCCTAAAGAGGTACTCAGCGACATCTATGGGCTTGCGAAGATCCCTTGTAGCGATATCTGTCGCCATTGTAAGGACTCAAGAAGAGAAATGGAAGGTATAGTAGATGGTAAGGTCTTGACTATGGTCTGTTGAATACTGGATTCGTCCTGGAAATATGGACAAGGGGGGTAGTTATATAGCAGTCCTGTACACCTCGATGTGCAACAAAAAGACTGACCATACGTCATGATAACGTGATGTCATGGGCTTCCAGGCCGAGTTGGACAAAACAGAGTACACCAAAATTACAAACTTACAATACCGTCAGCCACCGCTGCCATAGTTAAGGTCGCAATGCAGTTAAGGGCTGCGGTAAAAGAAATACAAAGTGTCTGGGCTATCCCTAGGGTAGTTCACGGTGAAGAACACTTGCGACCCAACGCAATGGAGAATGGGCCGATGGTTGGAAGATAGTCTATATCGGGATCTACCTGATCACTGGTATATCCCTGGTTCTCCATGCCGACGAACCCGAGGCTCCGAGTCGCTGGCGTGACAGTCAGCCCACCCCACCCGATACGGATGGGATGATACTCTTCCACTAAACCGAATGTGGACGTCTCGACACCCCCGCGGCGTTGCCGCAATGCCAATGATAATCAAGAATTTCCAGGGAAGACCACACAGCGGCACAGCGGCGAAACGGCATCAGACTTAGTAGCATTATTGATATGTTTATCTGGCCAAACTCGTGCAAACATACAGCAACCTTAACTTTTTTTTAGAACTAATCCCTGCGAGGAAAGGACGGCACCACTACCTAAATTTGACTCGGACTACATCCGTGAATGGCGGGAACAGGAAAAAGGACCATGCCGGACAACTCATCTCAGTCCTCCAAAAGAAGAAAGGTTGGCCTACTTTTGCTTCACCTCTCGGCAAGCGTGATCCAATGATCATCCAAACTTTCCCTTCTTCTCTTCGTTACATACGTTGCGCGGTAGTCAGGAGATCTAACGTGTGCTACAGGGAGGCAGTAATTGGCATAAGCGCCAAAATGGCAACTCTGGCATTGAAAGTGGGGACTGGGGAGTTTTTGTATCCTGCGAGATAGGAAAGGAAGGGAAATGCATCTCAGAGGTGCTTGATCTCTTCTCCCAGGTTAGTACGATTCTATGGGAGAACCTTTGACCAGAAAGATGCTGTGCTCTACAGCAATATTCCGGACTCTTCAATTGTGCAGCTGACATACGCCCTGTGCACCAGAGCATCGAAACGCCAGATGCGGGAGGTCAAGGTGGTGATTCCAGCTCGGAGGACGAAGATGATATCGAAGCCCAAATTAGAAAGGAAGTCGAAGGGCTGAAGCCTAGTTCGGCCAAACCTCGTCAGTTTCAGCCCATCAGGCTGGACATTCCGTGTGGTTCGTAGATGCTTTTAGCGCTATCCAGATATGACACAACTAGGACTAAGATTGATCTAGTATCCTTTATACGATTCGATAAGTCGATTGATCCCGAGAAACTAGTCCACCAGATCTGCGTGGATGCGCATGCCAATCCAAGCAAAAAGAGAAGCCGATACATCCAACGGATGACGCCTGTCAAATCTATCCGAAAGACCCTCAGTGTTGATCTAGAGGCTTTTGCACGTGAGATTTTAAAACCTCACTTTCACTCTGGTGGGGGTCCCAAAAAGGTATGTCACAGCACCTTAAGCTTTAAATTTGCAGGCATGTCCTTAGTGTTCACAAATGCAGTTCGCTATCCGACCTGCGATAAGGAGAAACCAAAAGTTCGACAGAGACAGTCTCATCAAAACAGTAGCCAGTGTTGTGGGACCTGAGCATTCTGTTGATCTTGAGAATTACGATCTTGTTATCCTTGTTGATATTATCCAGGTATGTTTCACATTAAACACTGTTCTCCTGCTCTTTAATTACGCTTTTCCGCATGGCTGACCTCTGTTTCCAGAATGTGATCGGGATGAGTGTTGCTGGAAGTGATTACGAGAAGCTTAAAAGATACAATCTGGCTGAGCTCTACAAACCAGCACCAAGCTCGCAGGAAGTTGAGTCCAAACAGTCAACTGACTGAATCTCGGTTTGAATCGACTTTCGTAGCATATGATACATTTGATTTGAGCGGTGAAAATAATAAATGTCAAACTTGGATATTTAATGCATTATTACAGTATCGCTCTAAAAAACAAAAAGACTAAAGAGGGATAAAAAAGAACAGAGGCCTGTGGGAAAGTAACGAACAAGTCCGGTACTAGGATGGCTTCAAAGCTCCACAGTGCTTCGTAGAATAGAGTATATAGCATGACCAGGTGAACACCTACTAGGACTGTAAGCATTTAGTCAGAATTTATCATTTCCCTCGCATTTGGGAGGAGGACAAGATCTTGGAAGAACCTTAATGAGGACCAACGCCAGCGGAGATATTTCCAGAACCATGGTCGTGACTTGATAACAGTACTATCAATATTGGGTCTTATGACTCTTCTTTAAATGGAAAATCTCGGGTGGCTTTATCTAGTAGGTAAAACTATGGTACTTAGTTACGAGGAGAGATACGCTACTATACGTATTGTTTTTCAAAAAATGCGTGTTGGTTACTTATTGAATGCTAGGAGTGGGAGATAGACATCAAGGTACCCGCCACTCAAAAGCTAAGGACAATAGCCAAGAGCTTTTTGGATAAGAGGAGGTTCAGATAGAATGTGGCTGAGGTTAGCATGGAAGGCGTTGCGGCGGGCGCTTTAATGGAGCTTAGACAGAATAGGAAGGCACCATAAAAGCTCGACTTACATTGTCCTACTAGTACTACTTACGGCAAGGTTAGACGATTCCTAATGTGCTACCTGTACTTAGCATGGGCCGGTTGGTTCTGGAAACAAAGTGGTGCTCTATGCATGTACATAAATCCATTTTTGTACGCGAAAGTTCAGACTTTATAGTACCACGTACCCACCACCAACAGAGATGTCCAGTTTGAGAAAATGATTGCACAACAGAAAGACCATCTTTTTTGTCCTCCTTTGCCCAAAATAGCAGTTACACTCGAGTCCATGTGATCCATTCGGTCTAGTCGTCATAGATGGAGAGGCCCACTTGCTTCCCAGTGGGAACAACTGGAATACTCTCGATTCCAAATCTCCAAACCTTAGGCCAAAGGTACCATTGTTTGACCTGTTACACGTGCTTGAACACGTGTTGCCTCGCCAAAAGGTACAGACCAGGTTTGTTACTGTTGCCAACGAACTGACTGTTACTCATTTCATGCTCCCACCCCTAACATTAGCAGCTCGCCATAATTCCTCGTCATGATGCGATTCATAATCAAGCGTAAAGACCACAGATCTTGAGGGTGTTTCCAGAATCCATCAGATGTTTCGAGTCTGTTTCAGTTGAGAATGGTATTTCTTCGTTAATATGGTCCAATTAGCGGTCTCCGTAAAGTAAATTTTTTTTTATATATCGGAGGATGTTGACTGATTCAGGGAGCCAAGAGTCTCAAAAACCAGCGCAAGACAGGTATAGATAACGGAAGGGGTGTTTTGGGAAATTAATTTGTGAAACTGCAAGTGCACAGATATATTTTGAAGGCGCACAAGTACTAAGACGAGACCACTACCTACAGGGGATCAAAACTCGTTCGGACGGGACGCTTTGTTGTCTTCGGCAAGGCGGGCCTCTGATTGGCTCAACTGCAGCGCACCTTTCTAAGAGAGGGAGCCTTAGGCGAAAGCCCCAGTTCTTAATGTCACTCACTCTATTGACCTCATCAGTGCCCGCATATCTCCGCGCAATCCTGTCGGCTCATTCCCTCGTCCACCCAGTCAGGGGGCACGTTCGCTTGAATTACTACAATGTCATTGAATCCAATTTTCTGGTTTGCTTTGCCGATTTCGGAAGAGAGCCAGTGGATGATTTGCCGGTGGTTGAATGTCTGGTAAATTGAGACAATAGCGTCTCATACAGCCGAACTGCAGAATACATGGGCGAACGAAGTAGGAGTCCTTGATGTGGATCCTCGTTTAGTCGATCCAATTTAACACTTCTGATAGCATCGTAGCCTTGGCTTCGTAGCGCTGTAGGGTGGTATTGGAGGACTTATGTCTGAACCATTGTTTTTCTTAACCCTCCACGTTCCCTCGTCCCTCATATGTTGCTTTCTATCTTCTATAAAGCTTGGCCATACGTGAAATTCGCCCTGGCTTCTATATAACATTCCATAATGAGCAAACTAGTATTCATCTTTGCCGACAAACTATCCTTCAAGCCAGAACAATAAATCATGTCTCCTTCCTTTAGTGACCATTACTCTCCCGGTTTCGAAGTATCTGAGAAACTGTGTACAATCATCCAGCGGATCTTCACTTCTGCGGTCCATGTTAGCAACATTTCTCCCCTTGACGGCCACCTCCATCCACTTTGTCTCTTATCACTATCCAATGGAACCCATGTACTTTTGAAATGTTCGCCGGCACCGATGACACCGTTACTACGGCGAGAGCAATTCATACTTGATACAGAAGCCCGTGCACTGGCTTTACTCGAGCAGAGTGGAATTCCTGGCATTCCGCAAATCTTCCATTACAACTCTCGAGGCAATTTGCGAGATTCCGCCTTTTTGATGCGGCATTATGTGACCGGAGCTACACTACATGAGATGGAACCCTGGCTCACTCCCCAGAATCGGAAAGATATTGACCGGCGACTGGGAGTCTTAGCTCAAAAGATTGGACAACATGTGTCTGATTCCTTTGGGACTCTGGAGCAGGTGGCCTGCGGCGCTGGGAGGCGATCCTGGCGAGAGGCCTTTGTTATCCTGTTTGAAAGCATTCTCCGTGACTCAGAGGATGTCTTCGTCAACCTTCCTTATGCTGAGATAAGGCACCAGCTTAGTCGGCTATCACCAGCGCTTGAGGAAATCACTTTGCCACGATTAGTAGTCATTGACTTTGGTCACCCTACGCAAGTGCTAGTAGATCCCGAATCCAAACAGTTATCTGGCATTGTGGACTTGGGCAAAACGCTATGGGGTGATGTCTACATGGGTGAAATATTCGAAGAGCCATCGTCTTCGATGTTGGACGGCTTTGGAGGATCGCAGATGGTAGGAAGTGAGATGGAGAAAATAAGGCAGCTTTTGTATGTGCCTCTGTCCTACAAGGAGTTTGGAATATGTAACACTGACTTTCCTTCTTTGTGACCACTTTTGACAGATATGCCTGCTATCGGTCGGTTGAAAGAGTCACCGTGCAATACTATCGGAATCGAGATATGGTTGCGGAAAATGATGCAAGGAGGCGGTTGACGATGATATTGAACAAGATGGCTGCTATCTGAGGGATGAACCCGGTTCTCAGACCTACCAAGGGGGTTGCACAGTACCGGCGTTTAGGTGTCTTTGATACAGGCCATAGATTTCATTTCCAGCGGGACTCGGAACTATCCAAAGAGAAGGAACGGGAATGGGAACATAGACCTGATAAAGCTAATATGGGGGTTAACTGAAACTCTGCTGGGCGGAAGCAGTAGGACAGGATCGTCTCAGTTAGAAGCAAATGCTCAGTCGATTGTTGCTGCCTAGCAGATCTGGCCTGTAGTACAAACTCTTGGCTCGGACTTGGGTACAGAACAAGTTTGCCAGGATTTACAGCAAGTAAAAGTACTACCTTTGTTCTAGAGAAGATAGACTAATAGGAGTATAGTTTCCCAGATATTTAAATATATTCCCAGCTGAGTAGAGGATTCCCCGACACATAAAGAACAAGAACACCCTAGATAAAAAACGTTTAGTATAATTTACTTCTATTACTGGTTTTTTTTTCGAGACTCTTCTAATATCGAAGTATGACCATTCAATTTGCTACTGTCTAGCTCTGATCTACTAATGCAGGGACTCAACTGGGAGTTCTACTTCAGAGACTACGTCTCTACCTGACAACACAAATAGAACTATACGTTCTAAAATAATGTTTCTAAGTATGTTCCCTTGGGAGATCTTGTGGACTCGGCCAACTATTGTAACCTTGAACTTTTCTACTTCAACGACTCGTAAAGCAAATATAATCCTCGCTCAACAGAGCCCCAGACTTAAACCCGCGCTGCTGATTTCACCCACCCAACTTAGCGTTCACAAAACTATGGGAAGGCTTCAAATAGTCTTTCTGATATACCCCACCTTTTTTATTTCTTGTCCTTTTTTATTTCGATTTTTTCCACCTGCTTCTTTTCTTCTTGTCGGTCGGTATGTATGTACTACTTCCTAGTACTAGTAGTAGCAGTACTCATACATTGATTGTCAGGAGGTCGTAATTTATAGGGCAGAAAAAAAAAACCTCCCCCAATTAAAGGCGGGGCTGATCGGCTGCCCTGCAACGGATTCCGCGCCATGACGCTTCAAAGCTCATGTGTGGGGTCTCCGCTCCGCACCCCTTCAACACCACGAAACACAGCTCATCTTTCTTTTTCCTCCCCTCCACACTCTTCTTACCTCTCAGTAGAGCTTCACATTCGCAGGAAATGGCGCATTTCCTGAGAGGAAAGCAAGCTGGCATCCAAAAGGACCTGTCCGATGGCTTGTCACCGGACTTGTTCGCCCTCGATGATGTATGTCTTGGCACCCAAGGCAACATTTTTCCCGTTGCTCACCTGTTCGCAGTTCGCTCGATATGGCATAAATTCTCAGATCAGCGCTATCGCCTACGATCCTGTTCAATCCCTGATTGCTGTTGGCACCAGTGATACTCAGTTTGGCAGCGGTCAGATCTATGTTTTCGGCCAGCGTCGGGTATCCGTTGTCTTTTCACTGCCCCGGAAGGCGTCGGCCAAGTTTCTACAATTTTGTGCCGACAAGCTTGTCAGCGTTGATTCGAAAAGTGAAATTTGTGTTTTCTCCCTCGAGACACGACAGACACTCTTCTCTTTTGCCCCTCCTAACCATGTCAGCGCATTATTGACGGATCCTAGCCTCGACTATGCCTTCATTGGCCTGCAGAATGGTATCCGGGCAACGCTTCCGCAACGGTTACTGAAGATGCGCTAACTGGTTTTCGTAGGTGATATCATTGCATACGATCTCGATCGTGAATCTTTAACGCCTTTTAAAGTTCCCAATCTCTGGGCCCAGCGTAATCCGCGAGCACGCTTTTGCCCTGTCATCGCACTCTCCTTTTCACCTCGCGATATTGGAAAGATCCTAGTGGGGTATCCCGAAGGGGCCGTGACATTCTCGTTTAAGCAGAACCTAGCACAGAAGTACTTCGAGTATGAAGTTCCCCCAGGTGCATTGGGTGGAAATTGCGATGTCCCATCCCAGGAGCCGCGCAGGCCAAGGCTTACCAGGGCCATCTGGCACCCTAACGGGATTTTCGTACTGACAGTGCATGATGACAATAGTTTGGTTCTATGGGACTCTAAAGATGGTCGCAAGATAGCGGCTAGGTCAATTACAACCCCCAATATTGACCAGCCCGGTGCTAGTTCTGAGAGACCACTGTCATCAGGGAGCGCTGTTGGGCTCAGGGACCCTATTACTCATATTGCGTGGTGTGTTAAGGGAAATGGGGATGATAGTGGACTTTTAATAGCTGGTGGTAAACCGAAGGCTGAGGCCAACAAAGGACTTACCTTCATCGACCTGGGGCCAACTCCAAATTATCAAACATCCTCTTGGGCCATAATTTCGAACTATTTCGAGTCTCCAAAGCAAATAGCAAATCTCCCAACGCCCCCAGGCGCAGAAGTCGTGGATTTCTGCCTTATTCCCCGCACATCGCCTTATTATGCTGGAGGACATGATCCGATTGCCTTGATCGCCGTGCTTTCTTCGGGAGAGTTGATAACCTTGAGCTTCCCAAGCGGCCATCCGATTACCCCCACCAATATGATTCACCCTTCTCTTTCATTTGTCCATCCTTTCGTGAACAAGATGACGCTTACGCCAGTCGATCGTTCAGCTTGGCTTGGTCTCAGGGAACGGAGGTCGCAAGGACCAAAATTCCTACTAGGTGGTGCGGAGGGGAAGAAGGTCCTCAAGCGCTTTGAAGATCGTAACGTGATTTCAACCGCTCATGCCGATGGCACCATTCGTCTCTGGGATGTAGGCCATGATGATGAGGTCGAGAATGGGGATGTCATCCAGGTGGATTTGGCTCGCGCCGTTGGTCGTGTCAGTAATGTTGAAGTCACTGAAATGGCTCTAAGCGGGTCAACAGGAGAGCTGTCGGTTGGCCTCAGGAGTGGTGAGGTCGTGATATTCCGTTGGGGCAGCAATGGAAATTTTGGCCACGAAGAGCCCGCCGGCGCTAACGAAGGACCGGGGAAGTTGACTAAGATCGTTCACAGAACTGATCCTGGGTTGAAGCAGGGACTTCTTCCCCTTACCCTTTTGGATATGCAACAAGGATCAGTCACCGCGCTGAAACATAGTCAAGTTGGTTTTGTCGCTGCCGGCTTCGAAGGTGGTGGTTTGGCGATCATCGACTTGCGCGGGCCGGCAGTGATTCATACAGCACGATTGTCCGAACTAACAAAGCCTAGCAAGCGGAGTAGTTTCTTGAGACACCGATCGTCTGAGGACGCCCCACCAGAATGGCCAACGAGCATTGAATTTGGGGTATTGACTTTGGAGGGAGAAGGTAGGAAAAGACAGCGAGGTCTTGAGATAATCCAAATTATGCTAACCCTTGGGTTTCTGCAGATTATTCGAGCATTTGCTGCTTTGTAGGTACCAACCGGGGAAATCTTGCAACCTTTAAGATCCTTCCAACGGAAAATGGAGGCTATATGGCTTCATTTGCTGGATCAACTTTGCTGGATGATAAGGTTATAAGCATCATTCCTATTGATGCTGAGAGTGGTAACCTTGCCTTAGCTACTCCGAACGCTGTTGGGGGTTTAAGAAATGGGGTTCGGGTACACGGTGTCGTCGTTGCTGTAACCGTTTCTGGCTGCAGGATTTTCAAGCCTGCAACTTCTAAGGGCGCACATAAATCGTGGGAAGATTATCTGTGCGACTCTGCTGCAGTTGTCAAAGTTGAGGGTCGAGGTTACAGCCTTGTTGGGCTTTTTGGTGATGGAAACGTGCGGGCTTTCTCCATCCCAGGCCTCAAAGAGATGGGCTGTAAGGAAATTAATTACATGGCCGATATGAAACGCCTTTCGGAGTCCACAGTTTGCTTTAATGGAACAGTTCTTACTTGGACCGGGCCTTCCCAAGTGGGATTGTTTAACGTTTGGGGAGCTGGAACTGGGCTGTATGTGCACCTTCTCATCGGTCTGAGGTCAACAATTCTCTAATGAAGATTGCAGGCGACATTCCGAAGATCAGCTCTATAACGTACAGGCGGCCACCCCCCCACGCCCGACGATTACCAACATGCAATGGATCGCCGGTACTCAATATATTTCTCCTGCTGACATGGACATTCTCAGTTCGTATACCCGTTTCCCAGTTCTCTAGGTTTCCCTGCTACGTTTGACTGAGGAGTGTTTACTGACGGCGGTGCTCCTATAGTTGGAGGCCCTGATCGCCCGCCTTCGAAAAAGATGCAAGAGCAGATGAAGCTTGAAGATCAAGAGCGCCGAAGACTTGCTAGGGAGGGACGAACCATGTCCAATCTGTCCCAGGAACAAGGCAGCCAAGAAGGATATTGGTCGTATATGCAGCGCCAGGTGCAGGAGCGCACTGAAAAGCTGAATTTTGCCGGTGACCAGATGGAACGACTGGAAGAAAACAGCAGTAATTGGGCCCGGGACGTCAACAAGTACGTTCAGAACCAGAAGAAGAAGGCTGTGCTGGGTGGTAAGTTCATGTTGATTTCTTCTTTTGACCATACCTCGCTAATCAATATAACAGTGTTAGGGTCGAAGTTTGGACTCTAAAATGCTTGTGACTGGTAGACGACTCCTTTATAAAATGCGGGGCAAATATACCATTTTGATTGTCTTAGATCGTGTCTACGCAGTATAGCTATTTACATACCCTACGTTAAGTATTGGAGTTGGTGTTAATTTCTTTTTTGTTTTCGTTGGTTGAGTTATCTCTATATTACCTACTTTCAGAGCTGTGTGCGTAAATATAGATAGTCCCTCTATTTCTAGTTCTTTAGGCCTTGCGAAATAACCAACCTTTTTTTCTGAAAATAACAAGCCAACCCTGCTTAAGACGAATCTCTCTGGCGCCGGTAACCTCTTCAATATCAACGACCATGTCATAAACATGTGTGAAGTAAACAATGCTAGCTCAGTGAACCCCAGCAATATAATTCTAGCCATTGAACTCTAGTAGTAAGTACAGTAATATTAATAGGCCCTGGTAACTACTATCATAAAGAGTAATTCACACGCTATTTAGATCTCTGTGCACCCTTCTCAACTTTTCATGCCAGCCTAAGAATTGCCTTTCTTCTCTTATTTGTCCTAAAATACGCAAAAAAAAGCCTCCATTTAACTATATTGAGTTACTTCACCTCAGACTATTTAGAAGAAGAGAATGTGACAAAGGAATACTAAAGACTAGGGCACGTACTTCAACCAAGACTAGGTGGGATTCAGTGACTTAGAATAAATTCTACTAGGACTTATGCC
Organism: Aspergillus pseudonomiae; assembly: GCF_009193645.1. NCBI lineage: Eukaryota > Fungi > Ascomycota > Eurotiomycetes > Eurotiales > Aspergillaceae > Aspergillus > Aspergillus pseudonomiae. Next base: position 84,465 of record NW_022476110.1, read on the forward strand.
GTCACACAGAATACTTGGTGAAAAAACCGAGCCATAAAGGTGAATGAAACCTATCTAGCCAAGAGAAAGAAAAAAGGTCTAAAAAGGTAAAGAGATAGAAGGAAAGACAAGCACCCTCCTACCCCCCTCTCACCCTTCTATCGAGGCCGGTAGCGTAGCTTTGTGCAGTACTCGATATCATTTATAGAGATGGCTTCAATATATGCAGTCCAAATATAAGAATGTGGCATGGTTTCTCTTCTGCCTTGGGTGCGTCTATCTCCAAGGATACACCTCGAGATGCTCTGAGACTGACAAACTGGATATGTTTGACTTCAGACTACTATATCTCCTCGGCATCTGCTATTTCGTGCCCGACTGTCAAACTTTTTGGTTAAGCGCCTGGGCTTTCCCATGCAGGGCGCACATGTAAGGGTTATACATGATCACATGATCATACGGGGGATATACAAGGCACGATACAGGAGTTTGAGGGTTTTTGTTTTTGAGGCTAGTATGCCTGTCTGTATTTTCTATGCCTATATTGCAAGGCAACAATACAGACCCCGTTTGGCTGAGCTTACTCTCATGTATATTATCAAGGTTCATTCCTTCGAAGGGCGAGTCGATCTAGGAGATAACTCAACGCCCTTTAGCCAGAGGTTTCACGTGAACGCAGGCTGACCGACTTCAGAGCGACTATACAATGACTTGTGTGCAACTAGCGGTGTCCAAGTACTCGGATGTCGAGGGTTCGCGCAATGCGAGGTGAGCGTTGGACGGACTATTGCGGCGCCAACCCAAGTAGGAAAAAGGTAATAGCGAGGAATAGGTAGAACGGTCAAGGCTGGTTGAGTTCACACCGTATCTATGGAGACGATAGGTCCTGATTTTGGGGCGCCATGAGTGCTTATCTCCCAACCACCTTGCATGTAGCTGCTAGGGATGGGCGGGCAACAAGGCCGGGTGTTTAGTTGGTTGGTGGATAGTGATCCTGTTACCCCCGGCTACATACCCTTGCTTGTTCCTTACGTTCATAGTTAGGAATGAAAAAGTGAGGATAGCTTAGAGACCTAGCAACTATTCATTCGTTAGATTATGTTGGTTCTATATCATAAACTAGATGCAGTGATTTTGTAAACCGATAGTAGGGCTGGTAGGGTTGTCATCATAACGTTGCAACAGAATCGTAAAATCATGTAAAACAAACTTGTTAAAATAAATGTCAGGAAGTAAGAGGGGTGTTATCAATGCGTATTTCAAGAGATGTTCAACCTAGTGAACCATAACCTCTGGCTGGTGAGAGTGTTGATTTGTAGAATCAGCCTTGGGACCATCATCTTTCTGTTCGGAGTCGTCACCCATCTCGACATCCTCATCACCATCACCGGCCTCTTCTTCGTCGAGATCCTCTTCATCATCATCGCTTTCATCTTCGATATCTTCACTCTCAGCATCGGAGATGTCTTCTTCTTCTTCCTCCTTGATAGCGGGCTCGGCGCCCTCCATCTCATGATCTTCACCCTTCACATCTCTCTCTGCATCCGCAAGTTCTCTTACTAGGGCGGCTTCAAGCTCCGCCTCTTCAGCACCATAGGCACCGCTGTCATCTTCCAGAATATCAGCTTCTGGCTGATCTGGGGGATATTCGGCTGGTGCAGATTCTTCCGAGTCCCTGATGAAAAGAAGTGAATGTTAGCCACAATTAGTACTCGAATGACGATCATCAAGCACTGTACCATTTGATTGCGAATCTAGTCACTCTTGGCTTCTCCGCAAGGATGTTTCGACGGATCCGCTCGATGATTGGCTTTGCAGGAGGCTCTGCGCTGAGATCCTCCGAGTCGTATTCATTGTTCACATAGTAACCAACACGGACGAATTCTCTACCATCATAGCTACAGGTGAGAAGAATCACAGTGACGCCAAGGATTTCGGATGTAGGAATCCGCTTAAGGTCCGGTGCTTCGGCTTCAAAGATGAACTTGTTTACGCCAACGGGGATGGGACCGACGAAAAGAGAGTCAAGTTCTTGATCATATTCGGACCTATTCCAGTTAGTTAAAAACATGTCTGTCGAAAGTGCCATTTCGAGCCTCGCTTACGATGTCGCGGAACCGACGTAAGTGAGCTTCCATTCCAAGTCTAGCATCTGGTTAGCCAAGTATTGCCGCGGGGACGATATTCTACGTAATACCTTTTTGCAGCTGCTCAAGACATTCGAAAGTGATTTCGAATTGATAGGGAGCGAGGAAAGGGGCGGGGTTGTTCTGGATCTTAACCCCAAGGAGAGAAACAACGGACATGGCGGTAAACGGCTGGCGTTAATTGTAGGGCAAGGTGAGATGGAAATTTTGCGAAGGATGGGAGGTGTGGCCAACAAGACAGTAGAAGACACTTGAAAAACAAGGTCAAAGTCAAACGAAGAAGGAGGGAGGGAGGACGGAGAAACTGGAGACTTCAATTGAGGGGAGGGACGCAGCGAGTAAGTACTAATTAAACCAGTTCGACCCTAAAGAAGGATCGACGACGCGCCGCGTCGGTTGGGCGCATTCTCGCGCCCACCGCCTTCATCACGTGAGACGGTTCTGCGTGACAGCTGCAGCTTCAGCCACAAGCTTGTGAGACGGCATCATCTATCACTGGCATTCCATTGACCTACTAAATCTTATTTTACCCCGGATTCTGTTTGAGGCGGATACCTCCCAAGAGTGATTGGGCGCCTTCTGGCTTCTCCTCTCACAGACTAGGGGTCTTAATATTCCTTGTACGTTGCTTGGGTAGCAGAAAAATCGGATCGTCCATTTCCCCCCCCCTCTGCAGAGTCAGTCGCTAACCAGATCCGATCACGCAGATTTTCTTTTCACGACACCTTGATTGGGACCCAGAAAACGCTTTTGTCATGGCTGAAGATGATGCTGAGAAGGCCTTTTTCCAGGCCCAGGCAATGAATGCGGACTCCGTGGACTATAAGGCTGTTGAAGATCAGGGCGCTAGTTCAGATTCAGATGATTATGATCCTTCGAAAACACTTCAAGATCAATATTCAGCTTCCGTTCCTGATTCTAAGCAAAGTGAAATCGCACCTTCAAGTGCTTCTCCTTCAGACCCAACCCCCCCTACACAGTCTATTCCCCCTGAAACGGATCCCAGCCAGCCCGCGGACAATGCCTACCCTTCCCAGACACCATCCCGAGCTGACTCCCAGGCATCAGCGTCGGCACCTGCGTCGGGTACTCCTGTGCCATTGAAGACGAGGACAATTGGGGGCTTTGTGGTTGAGGACGAAGATGAGGATGACGCGGGTGATGCGGATTATGAACCGCCAGCTGTACTAGGTGTCGAGGACATGAATACTATATCTATGAATGTGCCTCAGCAACCCATTTCAGGAAATGCAAATGAAGATACTCCTACCCCTGATGTATCAATGGACGGTGCTGTGCAGGCATCTGCCAACGCAAAGAATTTTCCCAATAGCTCTTATACCCCTGTTTCTGCTGCTGCTTCTAAAAGCGATACACCTGCGCTTTTGAGCCAGGATATGTACAACTCACGTACTTTACAGTCTGAAAATATGCAAGATAGCGCTGCAGCTACACCCGCTCCTGATTCTCCGTCGACCGCCAAGGGTCGGTTGCCTCATGATCGCGTTGGTATCTTGGAGGACAGAATACAAGAAGACCCACGTGGTGACATCCCGGCATGGCTCGAGTTGATCAATGAACACAGAAGCCGCAATAGAATCGACAGTGCGCGTGAAGTATACGAGCGTTTCCTGACGGCGTTCCCCTTTTCTGTAAGTATCTCATGCATCGCCTTGGGAGAAGGCAAGGACTGACCCTTCTTAGGCCGAACAGTGGGTGGCATATGCAACCATGGAGTCTGAACTCAACGAGTTATATCGCCTCGAACAGATATTTAATAGGACTCTCTTGACTATTCCCGACGTCCAGCTTTGGACTGTATATCTCGACTACGTTCGCCGTCGTAACCCTTTGACAACTGATACTACTGGCCAATCAAGGAGGATTATTTCGTCCGCCTATGATTTAGCACTGCAGTATGTCGGTGTAGATAAGGATTCCGGGTCTATATGGACAGATTATGTCCAGTTCATTCGCTCTGGTCCGGGGAATGTCGGCGGTTCTGGGTGGCAGGACCAGCAAAAAATGGATTTGCTGCGCAAAGCTTATCAGAAAGCTATCTGCGTTCCCACTCAAGCTGTCAATAATCTTTGGAAAGAATACGACCAGTTTGAAATGGGTCTAAACAAACTCACGGTAATTTATGCCCTGCTTACCTGCAGTTGCGTGCCCACGCTAATGTTGCTATGCTTATGTACAGGGACGGAAGTTTCTTCAGGAGCAGTCACCCTCGTACATGACCGCTCGCAGCTCTTACACAGAACTGCAAAACATCACAAGGGACCTGAACCGGACAACTTTACCCAGGCTACCCCCTGTTCTAGGCTCTGATGGTGACATTGAATTCGGACAACAGGTTGATATCTGGAAGCGCTGGATCAAATGGGAGAAAGGAGACCCACTTGTTCTAAAAGAGGAAGATCAGGCCGCTTTCAAAGCTCGTGTAATTTATGTGTATAAGCAAGCTCTCATGGCTCTTAGGTTCTTACCAGAGATATGGTTTGAAGCTGCTGAATTCTGCTTCCTAAACGACATGGAGAACGAGGGGAATGAATTCTTAAAGAACGGCATAGAAGCTAACCCGGAGAGTTGTCTTCTTGCGTTCAAGCGTGCCGACCGACTGGAAATCACTTCGGAGTCCGAACAAGATCCAATAAAGCGAGGTGCCAAGGTTAGAGAACCTTATGACAAGCTGCTTAATGCGCTTTACGACTTAATCGCAAAAGCACGCACTCGAGAATCTCAAGATGTTGCACGACTCGAGGAAACTTTCGCGAAAATGAACCCGGATACTCAGCCGTCCAAGACAGACGATGACGATGACGATCAAGGTGACTCGAAGGCAAGAGAGTCGATGAAGAACGCCCAGATCGAAGCCCTGCGCAATGCGCATGCAATCCAAATCGGCATCCTTTCTAAAACGGTCTCGTTCGCATGGATTGCTCTAATGCGCGCAATGCGCCGCATACAAGGCAAGGGTAAACCTGGCGAAATGCCTGGCTCAAGACAAGTGTTTGCGGACGCCCGCAAACGAGGACGTATCACTAGTGATGTCTACATTGCAAGTGCACTCATCGAATATCATTGCTATAAAGACCCTGCTGCAACAAAGATCTTTGAACGGGGTGCTAAGCTATTCCCCGAGGATGAGAATTTCGCACTCGAATACTTGAAGCACTTGATTGATATTAATGATGTCATCAGTAGGTCCCCGGATCCCAACTCGATTTTTTTAAGGTGGAAGCTGACATCCCCTTTCCAGACGCTCGTGCAGTCTTCGAGATGACGGTAAGAAAGCTGGCATCTAACCCAGAAAATGTGCTCAAGACCAAACCCATCTTTGCCTTCCTTCATGAATACGAGTCTCGATATGGAGATTTAGTACAAGTCATAAATCTGGAGAATCGCATGCGTGAACTGTTCCCTGAAGACCCGACGTTAGAACAGTTCGCCCATCGATACTCTAGCCCTGCTTTCGACCCTACCGCGGTGCGGCCGATCATCTCTCCCTCCCAAACAAGGCCCAAGACAGCATTCCCTACGGAACAACCCGTGTCTCGTCATGGCACTCCATCTTCGAGGTATCCGGATGCATCAGTGACCAACTCACCGAAAAGACCATTAGAAGACTTTGATGACGATACGAATCGACCACGCAAGTTTATTCGAGCCGACTCCCCCTTGAAAACAACCCAGAGGCGACAGTTGGATCCGCCAAAACGTGCTCAACAAGTCATCAGCAGCCAGAGTGGATCTCAATTTCGGTCACAAGGTTCACCTGCTCCATTACCTCGAGACATTGTTTATCTCTTGAGCATCATTCCCTCGGCGTCATCCTACAACGCTGGTCGGTTCTCACCGGAAAAGCTGGTTGAGCTTATCCGAAGAATTGATATGCCCACCTCCATCTCACAGATTCCACTTCCATCATCTGTGCGCGGGCTTGGTTTTCCTGGTACGCTTCCAATTCTCTAGAATCTCTTTGGAGCCCCACCTTTTGTGCAAGTAATGCTTACCGTTTCGCACAGGTGTCTATCGCCCACAGTAATATACCAACGCATAGAGGCATGACTCCTACTATTGCTTGATGATAATGCGCAATATCTGAATATCTTGGGTTCACATTGCCTGGTGTCTCGCATCGGCCTGGCGTGTCTTAGATCTGTAGTCATTTTCAACGTTGCTTACATTTGACGAACGGCGTTAAAGTTTGGTTTGGCAAATTGTCACGAAACCCCCCTATCAGCTGGGGTCAACAAGCAAATATCACTCGGTGACTTTCTTTTGGGTAGGGTATGTTATCCATTGCAGGTCGGGTTTGTACAGTTTTTCTTTATATCTCTTGGTCTCCAATATGGAACGGGTCACTAGGAAGTTGTGGTGGGTTGACGAAGGGGAAATTTTGCTTCTTTCTATGGCACGGATTGTGCGATTCTCAGGATACCTCTCGAGTCTGCAATATCTTTCTTCTACTTTAACAATGGTATTTAACGTATTCTTAAAGCGACGACGTTCTCCATCTGAGTAAAAGGCGTGGTGCGATGTATCCTCCAGATCGTTCCTTCAATAAGCATCTATGCAAGTGTGCCACAGCGTCAGAGACGGGATGAGAACATGATATTGCCAGCGGTGCTCATGCCCAAACTGATCTCCTGCCGCTCCACAACCTTTTTCTATTAATACCTTGCGTTCCAGAACATGTGTATCTCGGCCTCGACCTACTCTATTTTCCCTGGTGAGCACCATCTATCTACACAACGTGCGGTGGCTGAGAGATGTCAAGTATAGAACAGTCCGAAAGAGGCAAGCATTGCAAACGTGACACTGACCGTGACGGGATTTCCAGCAAGAGACCTGGTCAACCATTGTCAACTTCTGTTGACTCTTCCCTTCCACGTTCAGCTCTATACGCACCTGCTGCTCAAGCAACTCTCATGATCATCGCCCTGGGCAACCCCCTGACCCAATCAACTACACCTCACCTGCCCTGTTGTGTTTCTTTTGCAACATCTCACCTTCCTCACCTTCCTCGTCTCATCTCTTTCATCAAGCTTCCTCCATCCTTTTCTTCCTCCAACATCTTCTCACCTACCACACCTCTCATCACCTTTCATCACCAACCCACCCTCCGAGATCTCTAGCATTCTTATCTTCATTAGCCTCTCGCCATTTTCCATCCTTGTGTCTGTCCACCACAAACGTCTTACAAGCCGTTGTAACCCTGTATTTGACGACAACATCCATTCCATTCCACCTGCATCGCAACCCCGACTACCAGTCTAAGAATGGCTTCTGCTCCTCTGAGCGATCCAGCTTTGGATAAACCAAGGCTGAAAACAGACGTGTGCCGAAACGTTGATCTGCCCTTGTCAGCTTTCGCGATTAACCATTTGGTAAGTAGCGTGTTGATTTACATTCCCTTGGGCATTCTCGCCTTCCATTCTTATTCTCATTTCCTTGGACTCGTCTGTCTCTTTTTCTTTCTTTTTGTTCTTTTGTGCCACATAAATTCCCTGTTCTTGGTTCTTCTTTGGTATTTTTATTATTCTCTCCACCCTTCACTGTGCGGATTCCCTCCTAGGCCCATGCTTATTCCCGTTTACCCAAACGGCACATGCATGGAATTACAGGGATTCACAGGCCGAAGGCTATCCATCGATGTGGGAAGCCGGCATTCATTGCTTTATCTTCTATCACCTAAATCAAGTGCAAACGCTTCACAGGATGGCGCTCTCCCCTTATAAAAAGCCCTCTCTTCCTCCCTATGGAACTTATTCTCCTTCCCTCATCTGCCCCATCCCTATAGGATCTTGCTGCCTCGTTTTGTTTCTTTTATACTGCCGCTCTCCTGGTCTCATACCAGCGATACGTCTGCTTTCTCTTCCGCTATGGAGGAATTCGAAGTCGTCAATAAACTTACCGGCGGTCTCCGCCACCTCCGAGTTCGTGAAGCTGACGAAGTCGTCAAGTATTCTGTCCCAGTTGAAACTGTGCCTCGCCCGGGCTTTAACACCACTGGCAAAGAAGTGGACATTTCCCTGAACGCATACCCGATCACCAAGTTCCCCAGTAGGAATGTCTACCAATACGATGTGAGTGTCTCCGGCAACCATGGTATCTTGTCTGGCTCAGCCAATAGCTTCATTCGATACCCCATTGGAAGATATGGAGTAACTCAGAATATAGGTCAACATCGGCAACGGTGATGAGAAAAATATCGTCTGTAAGAAGGTCTGGAATTCCAATGCGAGAAAGACGGCTTTAAAGCAGATAATCTACGATGGTCGCAAGCTTGCGTGGTATGTCCTGTACTGTTCAACCCATAAAAAGAGGGGTTGCTCACTTTCACAGGTCCATGAATAACTACTCGAACGGGCTCAATATTATGGTCGATCTTGACGCTGAACAAGGCCGCCCCGGAGGTCGAACTTCTAATGCGTTCCGTCTGGTTGTACGCCCTACTAAGACAGTCAACCTCGCCGTCTTGAATGCCTGGCTCCAGGGACGTGCTGCTTTTTCTGAATCTGTTTTAGAGGCTCTGAGTATGTGCCTTCTTTCTCCTGTCTTCTTCTTACCATTATGATTGTCTTCAAAAATAAACTTACCATGAAAGATTTTCTTGACCACGTCATTCGCGAATGGCCCAGCGGCAGATTTTTGGCAATCCGACGTTCCTTCTTCGATGAAAATGGAGAGCACAAGGACTTGGGCAATGGTGTATTGGCCTTCAAGGGCGTCTATGAGGCTATCAGGCCTGCTATTGTAAGCCAACGCTCTCTTTGTATCTATTCCTCAGACTGACAATGCTATCTAGAATCGTGGACTTATTGTCAACATCGACGTGTCAAATACGTGCTTCTGGGCTCGCACTTCTTTTTTGGGTGCTGCTATGGCCATCTTGGACTGTCGTGATCACCAACATCTCATGCATGAGCTTCGACCTGTCGCAGATGGTCACGGCGGCACGACCGAATCGAACGCATTTTACGAAGTCCACCGCCGGCTGAAAAAGCTCGTGGTCCAAGCACATTACCGGGGCTGCCCTTGCACGAATGTGAATTTTACCGTTAAGGGCCTCATCAATGCCAGTGCTAGCAAGTACATTATCGAAATCAAGGACAAAGCGACCGGTGTTATTGAGAAGATCACCGTTGAGCAATATTTCAAGAAGAAATACAACCTTCTACTCACTTACCCGGATCTTCCCATGGTTGAAATGACAAAGAAAGGCATTGTCTACCCCATGGAGTACTTAACTATCCATGGTCTCCACAAATATCCTTGGAAACTAAACGAATACCAGACCTCGCAGATGATCAAGTATGCTGCAGCACGCCCAGCTGATCGCCTCAATTCGATCCATAAGTCCAAGAGAATGCTGGATTATTCTAAGGACCCGGTTCTACAGACTTTCGGACTCCAAATTGACGAGAACATGATCCGTACCAAGGCTCGATTGCTTCCAAATCCTGATATCCAGTTTGGAGGCAACCAACGCCACAATCCAGGCACCAACGGCCGCTGGGATCTTCGTGGAAAGAAGTTCTATCAGCCAAACAAACAGCCTCTCAGCTGCTGGGGTGTTGGGTTTATCCCAGGCAAACGCAACGCCATCAACAAAACCCAGGTGGAGCACTTTGTTGACGGTTTCATGAAGACCTATGCTGGCCATGGAGGCAACATTACCCAACGCCCCTTAATTGCTGAATTGAAAGAGGACACCGGCGAGGCGATAAAGAGACTTTTCAACTCAACCGGCAACAAATTCCAAAGGGAGCCCCAGCTCCTGTTGATTATTGTCCCAGACAAGAACTCGTTCACATACCTCCGGATTAAGAAATCCTGTGACTGCCGTTGGGGTGTGCCTTCCCAGGTCTTGCAGTCTGCCCATGTGGCTAAGGCGAACCCGCAGTATATCTCGAACGTTTTGATGAAAGTCAATGCAAAGCTCGGGGGTACCACTGCTCGCATCATACCAAAAGTCAATGATGCCAACCTCAAGCCAATGTCGATGATCATTGGTGCGGATGTCACGCATCCTACCATAGGCGTTTGGTCGCCTTCGATGGCCGCTGTATCCGTCTGCATGGATACTTTTGGTGGACGCTACTGGGGTGCCTGTGAGACGAATGGTGACCGAGTGGAAATTATCGCTCGTGCAAATATGGAGCACATGCTCACTCCACTTGTGCGAGAGTGGATGTCTACTGTTGGTCAAGGACGCGCTCCCGACAACGTTTATTACTTCCGCGATGGCGTCTCAGAGGGGGAGAGAGAGAAGATTCTCAAGCAAGAAGTCTTGGACATGAAGTCTATCTTCATGAAATTAACCCAAGATAAATGGAAGGGAAAGTTTACAGTTATCATCGCGAATAAGCGCCACCATATCCGAGCATTCCCTAAACCGAATGATCGCAATGCGGCCGACAAAAACGGCAATCCTCTGCCAGGACTTCTCATTGAGAAGGACGTTACTAGCCCGCATGACTGGGACTTTTTCCTATACTCCCACATTGCACTTCAAGGGACCTCAAGGCCCGTCCACTATCATGTTATTTTGGACCAAATTGGGCACAAAGCACATCAGTTGGAGAACATGATCTATGATCATTGTTATCAGTACATGCGGTCTACTACCTCGGTTTCATTGTGTACGCACCCTTCTTTTTATTGTATAAGAGTTCGTGACTAATATGAGCAATTATAGTCCCGGCAGTTTACTATGCACACCTTATTGCGGCCCGCGCTCGTCATCATGAGGATGTGCCTGCCAGTTCTGGTCCGCGAAGCGGACGCGAAGTTCCAATGACGAACCCTAAGCCCAAGGATAAGCCGGTGGACCCGAGGCTCTTGCCAATTCACGGTACTCCAAATAGACTGCCCTTTGCAGTTTGGTACATCTAGGTGCTGGCTATATGGATACTTGAATATTACGCAAAGCGGCAAATTTATTTTCACCACTTCACTACGTTTCCCCAGCCACGTCTGGCATATGGACTGGGTTATCTCCGCTCCTTCAGCTTTGCTTGCTGCGTTGGCTCATGTTATCAGGATTTTCCACTAGTCATGGTCATGCATTTAGAGGCTCGAGTCAGCGACAGCTGAGCCAAAGGAACTGACTGCCTTTAGCAAAGGCGGATGGGTCTGGAGGATGCAGTTGTTGCGACGAGAGATTCAGTATGTACCTAAGGAATATCTTTAGGCTTTCACAATCTCATCTCAACTTGCTTTGCTACGTGCTTCAGCACCAAACGCCCACGAGGCGTATGGGAGTAGATAAAATCATCATCGTATTTCTAAGTATTCGGTGCCATGAAATAACGAAAACGGAATCGAGTGCGTCACACCAATAGGTAAGATAGTCGACTGACAACAGCACTTGACTTTAAACTGCAGCTTAGCCAGGTACTGGATTGTTAAGGTCTTTAGGTCAGATGACATGTTATATACGAGTATTGATCTCTGTTTAGAGTAGCAGAGCAGAAAATCGGATAATACATCGATGATGAACGGACCAGTAGAACAGAACAGCAAGTGAAAAGTGGAGACATGGCATGAACGAGCAAGCAAAACGAGAGAAAGGAGTGATAAGGGAGGAAGAAGAAATGAAATCCAAACGAAGAGGGAAAGAAACACTGCGCACGCTTATATTAGCATACGAGTACATGGTATAGAAGAAGAGGAGTCACCAAAGTACAGTAAAAAGAGACAAGGAAAGACACCCAGATGTGAACAATTTGGTCCGGGCTGGTTGGCTGCTCTGGGGTGCACCCTTTGTCTCGAAGTCAAAGAAGGATAAAATAGAATAGTCAAGGATTAGAACCAGCTGGTACAAAGAATGGGTGAGTTGCTGTGCTGTTTATTCCCTCCTTAAATCATGCCATGCTGCGCCATTCCATATAATCACCTGTTTTCTTTTTTGTTTCAATGTCCCGGTCCCTAATGCAGAATAATGGAGAGAAAGGATGGAAAACGGAAGCGAACGCTGCTGCCAGAAAACCAGAATATCGAATTCTCATCGCTAGCGTTCCCCCGGTGTTCGGATGTGAGTTGTTGTCTATTTCATGCCCAAGAAATGGCTTCACCTGGCCAACCAGAAATGCCGGGTATTCATGCACTTTAGAAAAACACTGAAAGCGAAATATGATGCGGAAATAAATTTAACAGAAAGGGTATTAGGACCCTGGAAGCTGGAAGAGAGAGATAGAGTCATCCAAAGGTATAGGGTAGTGGAAAGGCTATACAAGCACCACTTTGGCCTGCAACGCGACGGGTTCGGTATGTTTCGTATAACATCATGATGTATCACCCGCTGTACCGTTTGTCAACGGAGCCGTGCTGTTGTGGCTTTTGTTTGGATCGCCGTTGGCATCACCGGCAGGACCGGCGCCTTCACCAGCAGCAGTAACGTCTGACATGGAGTTATCTAGTCCGTTCTTAACGTTGCTAGATTCGGTCACGGGACCCCCCGAGACCTCAGCAGAGTCCTTGGAATCCAAGTTTGTCGATGTTGGGTCATCGGTAGTCTTAGTGCCATCCAGATTCGCTGCAGCTTCGTCTCCGTCGGCAACTGATCCAGGAATTTCCAGGGCCACGCCACTGTTCTTCTTGACCTTCTTCTTACTGGGTTCTGAGGGCCCAGGCTTGACAGCGTTTGGTTGCTGACCAGGAGCTGTTGGAGGGAGTGGCCGCTTTTGGGGGCTGGAAGTCGGCCCGGTCGGGGCTGAGGGTGGCTGGATCTTGCCAGAGGCTGGAAGACGGGGTTTAGCAGCCATTGGTCTTTGTTTCGGTGGTAGTTCGAGATCTTCAATCAGACCCTCGGTGTTGTTCGCTTGCAACTTGGCACCAAAAAACCCTTGGACCAATCCAATTTGTGCCGGTAACGTCTCCGATGTGATCCGTGGGTATGGAGGGGGCGGTGGGAAGAGGGTTATGGTTTGGGTGGAACTAAAAAACAGTGAGTATCAATAATGCATCCGGAAGTGGTCTACCATACCTTGTATTCTGGGACTGAGCAGCGTTGTACATCCTATTCTGAAGCAGGTGAAGCGGGACACTGAGAGTAGCCAAGCCGAATTCCTTATCCAAACCGAGCTCCTTGAACCCGAAGAAATCTTCGTCAATGTCTTCAGCGAAGTCACCGCCAACGAACTGTTCACTGCCATCTGCAAATGCACTGGAACCATCTTCACCTCCATCGGCAAGGGCAGGCCGCAGAAGCTCAGATAGCAAAGACCTCAAGCGGTCATGGACAGTCGCTAGCTTCGTTCCAAGTCGTTCCACATCGTCTTTGATATAAGACTCAATATCCTCAACACCGATGCCGACAGAGTTCAGCGTGTGAAGCACAATTTCCGGTTCAGTGTATGCCTTCTTCCACTGATTGCTTGAAGGCATAATATCCGTTGAATCGCTGGTAGGAACTTTGGGTGCCTCAATATAAGACTTGAAGGTTTCTCCTATCTTCTGAAAAAAATCAGAAGCGATATCAGTGACAGCGTCAAGAGCTGACGGTTGGTACTCCTCAAATCCAGTATGGTAGAATATCTTTGCAACGGAGCGCTGCAAAGCTGCCTTGCAAACCCATGGAGAAACGACAGGCCCTTCATCATTCATCACATGAGGAGGAACATCGTGCTCAACAAATGGTTCCGGCTGGTATTTCTGGAATTGGTTCTGGTACATCTACAATTCAAATTAGGATATTGATCAGCCCTTACAGGAGCGAGCAAAACATACCTGAGATTGCAACTGCATCTGCTTGACAATGCCAATCTTGGAGCAAATCTTTCGAGTCTCTTGCATTTGCCGCATATTCGCATCCATCTTGCGGGAAAGTTTGCTCTCGGGCTGGGTGAATGTTCCCTTCGGCAAGATCCTTAGAAACTCCTCTGAAGCATCCACGATATTGCCATCAGAGTCTTCCCTCCAAAGCAGTTGCCCAGGCAGATCAGGAACACCTGACATAACATCGTAATAATCAGGAATCACTTTATCCTCTTCGACCTCAATCCCTTCAGCAAGAGATTCCCCAGCCGGGCCAGGCTCCATGGCTTGTGCATTTTGCTCGTTGGACTTATCACCTTCCGCATTAACCTGTTTTTGATTCCTCAGCCACCTTCGCATACCAGCTTTGGTGCGCAGTAGAGCCGGTTCGTCCGAGTTTAGCTTATCACCTTTAAACAAGCGATGCCTTTCTGCAGCAATAAGAGCTCTGTCTTTTTTCGTGACTTGCTTCCAAACCTTGTACTCAGGATCCTCAGCTTCCGCGCCCGGTGCTGATAAAGCACTGAGTGCATTAGTCGGGGGCGCTAATCCATCAATGTCCATAGAATCACCATGACTTCCGGAGACACCAGCCGCGACGCCAGCAGGGTCTGAGGGTGTCTGTGTCCCGGGTGGTGGTGTCGCGAAACCGTTTTGGGTGCCATCGGCAGGAACATCGGAGTCCGCGCGTGCAGGTGCTGGTGGCTGGGAAGATGCAGGAGGCTCAGATCCGCTAGGGGTATTTCGAGCTGGAGCAGCACCCTTCTTGGACGATTTACCAGGAGCTTTCCTACCTCTGGAGGACATGATAGGCTCATCGTCACTCTCTTCTGCACCGTCAAGCTCCGCGAGCTGAAGTCTACGCTCCTCTGCTTCAACTTCAGCACGATCTCTGATTACAATCTCTGGAATAAGAGGAACAAGCTTCTCCGTCTCCTTTTTCATGTACAAGGCATGCTTGCGCAGAAAATGGTCCGGATTTGTGTTATATTTGAAACAGTTCGACCAGATCAGATTGATGTCATCAACAAACTCTTGCTTTGACTTATACTGCAGTGCTTTCAGCTTCTTGGTCATTGTTCCCAAGTCCATGGGATGCTTGATGACTGTTAAATGAATTAGCACAGGCGTGACTTCGAATCAAGGGTATATCGTACTTGTGTAATAATCCGGCGCATCTCGTTTATTCACACGAGTCAGAAAGGCACTTGAATGCTCTGTCATCGCTTTGAGTTCGCTAAGGACTTTCTCCGCGGCTTCGTATAGCTCTTCCTGGCCGATTTTATCCTCACTGGCCCATTTGCTGCGATTCTTCCGTACCTCGCTCATCAAACTCCGAAGCTCCGCATCAGAGGCTTGCACCATTGTCCGCTTCATGTCGATTCTCGCAATAAGATTCTTCAACGTTAGGCTCGACGCGCCAAGGTTAGCATTGCTCAACGAGCCGTAACCATTTGAAGTTGAAGTCGCATTGTTGCCAGCATTGGCTTGGCTCGACATTTCAGCTTCAACTTGCCGTTCAGACTCTTCTAGACGTTGTTGATCCAGCATAGCATCTCGGTCATTTTCTAGTGTATAGAAGATGGTATGGAAGCTTCTCTTGGCAGCTTCCTCAGTTGCCTTCTTGTCTTCCTCCAACTTCTTCCGGATATCTTCCAGCGTCTCTTTCTTCGTCTCTTTCGAGACATCACCGCCTGCCGATGTCGTGCCACTCGTATAGCGACTTAAGGGAGGAGGAGCACTAGATTCCTGGGAAGGGGTGAGCGGTTTAGGCTTTGGCGGCGATGGAGCATCATCATCATCATCGTCGTCATAGTCATCGTAATCATCATCATCCAGCTTCCTCGCGGGTTTCTTAGCGGGGACCGGAGGAGGTGCGGGTTCATCAGCGCGCTCATTCTTGGTGTCGGGCTCATCAGCGTCCGCGACGGCAGCGCCGACGAGGTCCACCACATTTTTCTGGCCAGCAAATAGGTTATTTATTTTCGCCTCACTGCGTCTGTATAGATCGCGAAATATGGCAATGCGTGGGTCTTCCTCGGCTGCCATATCAGCCTCCGATATCAGATTACCCGCGTGAGACCCATCAGCGTCGACCGAGGCGCGCATTTGGGGCGTCCTGGGGCCGGAAAATGATTTCGAGTAGCCATTGATTGACCGCGAATCGTGATGATCATCGGGAGGCCGAAGATGTCCTGGCGGCAACCATGTGTGGTGGTGTCCGAGCGACATGCTCGCTCCAAGACCCCGGTTCTGGGGCGGGCGAGGGGGCTCGTTTCTCCACGGTTAAATTCAGGTGCGGAGAGGCAGCAACAAGGCGGCTGGAGTGACGGGAAAAAACATAGAGACAAACTAGGAGGTGCAGAGAAGAGGAAGGAGATAATCTCCGACCCAAAAACGATGGGACGGGCGGAGATTTTGATGGGGAAGTGAACGGCTTCTGTACGAGGTTCTCTGCGCGAACGGATGAAGTGAAGTCGATCCCGTGAAGGCGGAACGGTTGCCGCAGCCTTCAGACCAACCGCGCAGTTCTCTAGAGAGTGATCAACGGTTTTCTTATCCGGTATAATTATATTGGGATGGAAATGCGTAGTATATAGTGGTGTATAATTTAGTATCTTAGTTGGTGAACTCCCCACATCCGGTGGACTCGAGATTGGATGGTGGTGACAATGAATCACGAGAAGGTACTTTTTTTCATTGTTGCAGGTGTTCTGATATCTGATTCCCCATCCGATCTGATGTTCTCTCAGTTAAAGCACATGACGCACCCGGAATCATTATCGCTACTCTTTCTCGACCACAACTTCTCTCCGCACGCTTCCCTGACCACCACACAATCATCATGCGGATCCGCTATCCTTTCGCGGGTATGTTACCTCTATTGACCAGTTTCGCAGCTTCCTCTTCCCCTCCCAGGAAACCATCATAGACATTCGTCCTACATCGTCAGTCACTGACTTATCCGAACCTCCGCAGGCGCCTTCGTCTTCCTCTTGCTCTTGGCTGCTTATATCGGTCTTCTCCCCCACAGTGCATCTCCAAGCGTTCCATCGCAACTACAACCCAATGACAAGTTTCTCCATGTCGTGACGTTCTTCCTGCTGTCTCTCATCTTCTACTGGATTCCCGACACCACCCGCCGACGCATGCTACAATTGACCTTAATTGTCTGCACCGCCATTCTGGGAATTGGCTCCGAGATTGTCCAAGGGATCCTCCCCAATGGTCGCTCGTTCGACCCGTTCGACCTCCTCGCCAACATAGTGGGCAGTCTCGGCGCAGTCGGCCTGTGCAGTTGGTACCACCGGCGGATGCTGGAAAGACGGCGCAAAGCCCGTTTCGGAGCTCTTGGAGACGCCACAGATGACGTTGAGCTCGGCGTCGGCCCCGGTCATGGTGAGACCGACCATGAGCAGGAGGGTTTAGAGCCCCAGGAATCGGGGGTCACGAACCTGGAGCGTGAGGTCGACAATTGGGATGAGAATGCCGTCGATAACTGGGATTCGGACGACGGTGCGAACGAGCCCTCTGGTTTGGTCGGGGAGGGCTCAAAATCCTCCCCGCCTGCCGCCAATGGGGACAAAGGAGAGGGGAAGAAACGAAGTGACTGATTTGATTTACACTGGGATCTAAACCCAATCGCCATAAAACATACCTGGTCGTTGCTACAGTGGAGACCAACCCTTACGCCATTGCCATCCTTACCAATGTCACCGTATCCTTACCCTATCCCTCATGACTGATCTGTTCTACCGATTTATCCATCATGTTTTACGCCCTCCTTCAAGCAATATCCCAACTCGTTATTGCTATGTTGCTCAGCTTGTTTGACGATTAATTTGCAGGATATAACACTCTTTACGATCTTGAACTTGATTATCTCATTTTGTGGGATTTGCGGTCCATCTTCATACATTAAGGCTCGACTTTCTGGCGTGTTCTTTTTATCAGGGACTTCCGGCGTTGTAAATAATGTCAAAAGCTTTACGCTTTCTAGCATACGGAGCAGACTATCGCTGAAAGCAAATCCTATTATCTTACCCCTACACCAGTCTTCATGCTATAACCGTACAGTCTGGTAAATTTATACAGTGAAGAATGAAAATAGTGAAACAGAGCTTGAAGCATTTCGTATAGGACTCTCAGTACCGTGTAACGTGGAACTGAACCATAAACAGTGGCCGTCATGCTCCCACACAAGACTCTAGCAAACACATGAGGACATGAGTGTCGTAAAATGAATATTCAAACATGGCAAAAGGTTATGCAATAAAGTGCAAAAAAAAAAAAAAAAAAAAAAAAAAAAAAAAAAAAAAAAAAAAAAAAAAAAAAAAAAAAAAAAAAAAAAGGCGTGAACTCGAATGCAAGTCAGGAACTCATGGTTCGTCGTGAATGCTGCAACTTGGGAAACAGATGAGAAAGCTATTAAGAGAACTATATATATATATGTATAACAGTGAAAAGGGGCCCTGCCGTAGCCTAGTGATTTGCCTGCAATGCGACGCAATGAAAACAGGAGCGAGAAAACCATTTATTCGTGGTCGGAGACTTCTGGGGTTCCCGACCAGCTTCTGGTTGGTGTGGAGGCACGATCCGAGACAGGCTCCAGCTCTGGTTTCGAGGAAGGCAGGTAGTAGGACTCGGTAGATAACTTGGCCATTTTCGAAGATCGCTCATCGGACTTTCGCCCGTTCACTTCAGGGACCTTCCCAAGCTTCCGATCGATTTGTTCTCGCAAGACCTCGTAGATAAACTGCAGCTGCATCTCATTGTAAACCATCATCATTCTCTGTTCGCGCATTTGGTTGACCGTTTCAAAGACTGGGTCAACCTCTGGGTCAGTGACTTGCAACCATTGGTCAGATTGAAGCTCCAATAGGAGATGATCGAGGGCAATGAAAGTGCCTGTTCGGCCGACACCAGCACTACAGTGCACAATACGTGGATTATCCCAGGAGCTCTTGGAGCCCGTTTGCTCAATCAAATGAAGAAGTGCGCTGCGGTCGTCGCCTTCAGGCTTGGAATAGTCCGCCCAACCAGCAAAGAGGAAATGCCAAACGATCTTCGATTCGGCACCCCAAGTGAGTCGCAGCTTGCGGATTTCGGAACGAGACTTCTCGTCAAAAGTGGTCTCTAGCAGCGCAACCGTGCCCACGACGTTTTCATCTCCGATGGGGTGGTTCTCGTTGTTCACAAATGGGTCACGTTCGTCTTCCCGCAGTAGGATCAAGGAATTATCGCTATTGAGAGGAAAATACTGAGAGCATTTTTCTCGTCCAGACTCAAATGTTTGAGTAAGCATAACGATGACCCCCACTTCCTTCGTTTCATGGAATACCATGTGCCAGAAGTGGGATATATTTCCTGCTTTCGGTCCCTGGAAGTGAGTGGTTAGAAAGCACACTTCTTTACCAGCACGCGGCATGCTCACCTGCGTCGCAATATACCTTCTCTCCTCCTGGGACACAGAATCCCTCAGAGTAATCGGCGAGGCATTGATGAAATCACACTCGCCATCGTTTACGCGAAGATGGATACGACAATTTGCCCACGCCTGCACATTCATATATCGGTTCCTTGCCTTGACCTCTGGATCGGCCTCCAGTGCCCAACGATGGGAGGGGTCGTTGGCGAGCATACCTTCTGCGAGACGTGTCCGCTGTATCCACTCTAGGTCCTCGAATTTTTGATGGATCTCTGGAAAACGAAACGGTCATCTGATTAGCCCTACTGCAACATGACCACCGAACATGCGGAGTAGTGGGAACAGGAGTGAACCAACCTAGGACGGACTGGCAGAGAAAAGGTGGGACGGAGTCAGTATCGCCAGCCTCCAGACCCGGGCCATCCTGATCAGGGCCGTCCAAGACCTCGAAGCCTTCATCATTGTCCTCGGGAAGGGAGCGCTTGGTCGCTTGGACGTTTGTGTCGATCTTGATGGTGGGATGAGCCATTTTGGCCGCAGCTATCCTTTGGAAGGCCCGAACCTTGCCCAGGACGCCGCGCGCCTTTCTTGAGACCCGCTTCTTAGTCGACACAAGCTTTCGGGGTCCGGAGCGGAGGCTGAAGGCGTCGGGCGATGTAGAGCGGGATGGTGGTGCAGTAACAAGTTCCCCCTCAATGCCGGACGGATCGTCGTTCGCGCCGTTCGGCGGTTGCGGCAGGGATGATATCTGTAGCGTGGACAGATCGGGACAGCTGTGGAAGCTGCCCCTCGTCGTGATTTGCTTGGCCAGATTTTTAGATCTTACCGGAGCAAATCGCTGCCAAATCTTAGTGGGCGGATATCGGCGAAGTCGGAGACCAACGACGTTGAAACTCAAGACACCGCGCAGTGTCGATAACGGTCACTCTCGCTGAAGACAGAAAGGACGATGTGGTTGGCGTGAATAATTATTGAAAAACCCACAGAATCCCAGGGCGTAAGACAGACAGAATGAGAGGCACAATGTCAATAGAGAAAAAAAAAAAAAAAAAAAAAAAAAAAAAAAAAAAAAAAAA
>NW_022476111.1:0-103625 GCF_009193645.1 Aspergillus pseudonomiae
GGTCCAGAAGTATTTACAACACTTGGCAGAACGCGTACCGCGTCCAAACAACAACATTCTCCCATATATTGGTGGATCTGCAATGCCCACTTTCAATCAAAGAGCCAACAAATCAGAGAAAAAAAAGACATACAACAGGAGGGATTCGCTGGTGGTCACCCACCCAACTACTAACCTCCCGGCGTGTGGCTTAAGTACGGCTGAGCGGACGGGAAGCCCTGTTCTCCACACCCTGTGGTCGTATGTGGTAGGTTAATCTAAGCACTGGAATAAGTGAACCTAACTCTGTAATAATGTTCATGTTGGCTGGAGGAACAACTGCCCTTAGCGGTCGTCGGTGATATCGCAAAGAAAAATCTCGGACGTTAACTAGATTCGTCATAATAAGTCCATTAGCGCCCGCTCATTAGTCTCTGGACAAAGAAACAATCGATCTAAGACACCAATGCTCAATTGACCATTTGCTGCATGGCCTGATCTAGGTCGTTTGGCAAAGCTTCCTCCCCAGGTCGCGGGCCAGTACGACCGCCATGTCGCGCGGGGAGTAATCTTCATTCGTCGCACGTAATTATGGATGCAATTTTCTAGATCGTGTAATCCCATATCCCATTCTCCCGGGCTCTCGTTTCCTATATTTTCAGGACCCTCGTTGCCACCTCGTTGCCTCCCCACCATCACCCGTTGAATCCTGCATTCAGGCGATGAACGCTCGCAGTACCCCACGGGATCGCACATTGAATCTGGATCAGGCCAGTTCTGCAGTATGAGAGCCTGAATCACACTTGGAGGGCGCAGAAAGACCTTGCTCGTGCGGAATTCCTGCAGTCGTGGAGTAAGAGGGATAGTCTCGAAGATCTTGCGGGCAAGAAACTCCCACACGAAGAGAGTCACCTGCAGAATATCTAATTTCTCGCGCAGGGAAAGATGGGTTTGACCACACCACTGGGCATAGATAATTGCCTGCCATTCATTTCGTGACTCGGGGGTGGGATATACCGTGGCCTTTGCAAGGGCCAGGCATTCGATGGAGAGCCAGTGGGAGTTTAATGCCTGGTAGAATCGGTGGTACAGGATGCGTTTTTGATCAGAGGTGCCATGCACGGTTCGGCCAGAGAGCTGGGGAAGCGGGTCGTTGCCGAGAAGTGCAGGGGTTTGACTGTGCCACCAGGGCGCCCAGTCGTTCATGTATATGTCGTGGATGGTTGTATCACTGTACAGAGAAAAAAGAGTTCGCATACCGTGCCAACGACAGACAATTTCCCATACCTGTTCGTCGGATAATTGCTGTGGGTGGGCTGGGAAAAGTGCTTGGTGGAGGACCTCGGGACCAGGTTTAGAAGCTATCTGTGCATGTCCTGTAGTGGAATCTGGCGACGAGCGATATGTTTGATTGTAGGATTGAACGATAGTCAGCTTGGTGTCATACTTGTGTTGATTTTGGCTTTGCTATGTAGAGGTTAGCTAGACAGGTGGATCTTCCGGGCGGGCGATACTTACAATGATGCAACGGAAGATGTTTACCCGTGACAATGGACTGTCGAAGATGGTATATAACCTTTTGCATGTTCTGGCAAGGTACAGAGAGTCATCGATATCGTTGAGACTTTGATAAATGAGGAGAAGAACCTCCACTGGAAGACTGAGGATTAACATCGCAGTTCTACGACCTCGGGATTCGTATATGCCATGTTTTTGCACGTGGTCTTCTTTTAGATGTTAGGGTGTGTTTATCATGTGATGTCAAGAGGCGGGTAAATATGTTCTGATAAACTACAAGGAACTGTTCGTTAGAGTCAACCTCCAGTGCAGAATGAGCTAGATACAAGTCAGAGAGTGAAGCCTTAGTTTAAGAGCGGTACCACCACCAGCTCGCGGTCGCGGCAGCTACAGGGAAGACGATCCATGTCAGCCATGGCTTGAGCACCCCAACCAGCCGCATCCAAAAAATGATATAATGGAACTTCGTAATGAAATCCCCTTCATTAACATGGGGGAAGGGATGGTTCGGTTTCTCCTTTTCCTTTCCGAGAAACTGACAGAGGGGCTCCCAACCATCTTGGACCTTAAATTCCAGCACCTCGCGCCCTCGCTTCTGTGCGGCGGTACGTACAAGGTCATAATGGGCAGCGAAGCCGTGTGGTAGACGACTACTCTCTTGCCACGTTCCCCCAGTCCACACAGACAGTGCAGATCGTAGAAGTGGGATGTAAAGGCCAATGTAAGTCTGGTGGAACCTCTGTTAGTAGCAGGAGATTAAATGAGGGGCGGAGGCTGGTACAGGATCAATGAACTCCAACAGGCTCCACCGCTTCCAGCCCAGAATGGCGTAGAAGGTGCGCTGCATGGAGGCCAACCATGGCTCAACGGGGCGGGTGGTCAGCACTATGCGTGCGTCGGGATAGGCATCCATCAGCTCCTCAACAAAGAGAATGCAGGGAATATCAGTAATAGCCTGGAACTAGTGTCAGCCCGCCCATGTTGATTGACCAGCCGAGGTAAGCATTCACATCGTAACGCCAAAGCATCTGGTCAAAGTTGGCGCCTGCGAATTTGTGACCGTTCCCATTGAACTTCGCATCTATGGCGCGATTCCAAAGACGTAATGAATCATTCTGCTGGTCGAGGTTACATTCGGCCATATGGTAGCAGGTGTATCCTAGTTCCTTTAAGGCGACATAAAGAGCTTCGTAGACTAGTCAGCCATGAATCATGCCATCATTGTAATAATTTTCGTACACATGGTCCCAGTGCGGGACATGCCTAACGCCAGGACTTTCATTTTCTTCTCACGGTGGGCCGGAGGCTCCATCCGTGGATAGGGCACGGTGGGAAAAGGGATATTTTCCATCGTAAAGGTCAAATCGCTAGAATTGAACCAGGACGGTCAATATGGTAACGAAGCGGATTAAGGGGATTAATATACCTTCATGGACTTATAGTTCGCACATCCAGGCGGCGAAGCGGCTG
Organism: Aspergillus pseudonomiae; assembly: GCF_009193645.1. Taxonomy (NCBI): domain Eukaryota; kingdom Fungi; phylum Ascomycota; class Eurotiomycetes; order Eurotiales; family Aspergillaceae; genus Aspergillus; species Aspergillus pseudonomiae. Next base: position 2,968 of record NW_022476111.1, read on the forward strand.
ATCATCCGGCCAGTAAATCCGTTGGACCATTTGTTGCTACCTCAGAAGGAAAGGTATTGTGTAGCAGGGAGTGGTACGTTAAAGGATTGGCGCATAAAATAGCCACCAACAGCTGTGCTGTCAGCCACTCACTGTTGGTGTAGATCTCCACTGTGGAATGGTTAATGCATGTATCCCTGTTATAGTTGGGGTTACCTTCCAGGCGACGCGGCGGGATTGGAGATGATGACAATCCAAATCAAACTAATCACAGCTACCCTACAGCCTGTCCATTAGGGCACAATGTCAAGCCCAGTGGGAAAGAATTCTTACAGTCCCCCAGACAAATATTAGACAGGGGGAAACCTTTCGTTTTCGGTCTAAATGTAACGGTTGGGTAACACCGACTAACATCAGCGCAATCACTAAATCCTGGAAGAAAGTCTTTGTATGTTAACTCCAATTAAACAGGAGTGTTTTTATTTCTCCATTCTGGGTATATTTATTCATAGTTATATGCGATTGAACAACTGGGTATCTTCGTTATGAGGATGTTCTGGTAGAGTGAGTACTTAGGGTACGCATGTGCACCTGATTCGACCTCTCCCAGGCCCTTAGAATTGAAGACCCACAACACTACCACGGATCGACAATTCGAATCCCCCACCTCTTTGTTTTTGCTGATCATCATCCATCAATTAATCTATATTGCCTTTTCAGTCATACCTACAGCAAAAGAAAAGTCCATATCCCTGGGTCTTTCCCATTACCAAATCACAGCCTTACCCACATCATCCCAATGTCCGCTTCGCAGAGCCCGATTCCGACTCGCGACCAGCTCACGGGGTTAGCGCGAAGCTATTTCAAGGCAGTGGATGCCAAGGACCTCGACGCTGTGTTGTCGTACTTCGCCCCGGACGCGACATTCACCATCGAGACTGCTCATGTCACAGCGACTGGTCCCGACGAGATCCGCCGCGTGTTCGCCGACTTCCTGAATAACACCAAGCATATGCGACATGACATAACAAGTCTTATGGTCGATGAAACGAATGGAAGGGTCGCAACGGAACATCACTTTACTGGCGAGCAGTTGGATGGGTCAAAAGATGATATGCACAACTGTAACTTCTTTGATGTTGGCGCGGATGGAAAATTTACGCGAGTGGTTGTTTTTATGGGAGGCGCGAGCCCGATGAAATAAGGAGATGCACCAATTTGGACACATGTATAGCGTGGAACCATGCAGCAAAGGCTTTGAAGCCCGGTATGTGTCGGCTCTCAATATTACATCTTCCTTATCAATTCTGATAGGTTATAAAGAATAGGTTGTGGAATGTTACCCTGCGAGGTTGTATAACCTGTGGTTCTTATATTTATTAGAGTCCATACTCGTATATCAATCATTGCTGGGATAACCTTATACATACTATTCAAGCTGTCCTTTAATCTGATGTTAGGGCGGATGGGGCTGCTTTCTGAATACGGGTCACCGCAGCAAGCAACAATGATGATGTTTTCTATCAACAAGAATGAGTCCAAATTCACCCTTCGGCCTCACAGACCCTTTCCATTGTAAGATCCAATATTCGGCCGTTCCTCAGACGACACTTCGTTATTCCAGAAGTCTCTCCCTCCATTATCAGATACAACCACCCCTTTCAGTAGAGCAGGGCTCCCCGATCGCAATTTATACCCATCCACCGAGTCGATGGTGTCTTTCCCTGTCCCCGGATCCATAAATTGTGCCTCTTCAGCAATGCCCGCTGCATCATCCGGCTGTGGCACAGTCTGAAAAAGGTTTCCATGCCACTCAATTGAATCACCCGTGGGCAAGGTCGAATCCTTAGTGCCAACCCAGATATTGTTCGACAAGTTCGTCTTCGGCGGGACGGCAATCTCAAACTTCTTATCCGGACAGTAGACAACGTTGTTATAGAAGTCCATCTCCACATTGTCTCCATTGCTATACATGCGGCAATCGTTTTGGAAAATGTTGTAGCGAACGATTTGCCTCGCTCCGCCAGGGGTACCGCAGCCATCGCAATTCAGAAATATACCGCCAGCGTTATCGTGGCTGTAGTTGTACTCGACAGTACAGGTACCCTCATTTCCCCAATCACAATCGAAGGCCTCACTGTCTATCTGCGACATGAGAGAGTCGTGCACGGCATTGAATCGCATGACCGCATCGCGACAGCCCAGAACCCAGATTCCGGCAAAATTGCCCCCGGTCCAAGGATACTCTCCATGTCCGAGGAATCCGCAAAGATTGCTTTCAATGAGCGGTGAAGCGCCGTAGGATACCACGATTCCGTCTCCGCCGACGTAGGAGATGTTGTTGGCGAACACGTGTACTCCTTCGCCGCGATTATCCATCTGGCCTACACGGACCTTGATGCCGCCGCCCCCGCAGTCATAGACTGTGTTGTTGAATATCTGGACGTCATCGTACCGGCTTTTATGCTCGGTACCGTTAACGAGGATTCCGCCCGAGGCGATGAATGCATCGGATTGTGTGGCCTTGTTGGTCTCACCGGCGACGTTGTAGACTGTAACGTCGTGAATGGATAGACCCCGGTGCACGGTTCCGTCGGACGACGTTGCGAGGATACCGCGGCGCCAGGCGATGTTAGCGGCCGGATTGATCACGGCTATGTTGGAGACATCCCAATAGTCCTGGTTGGTAAGGCTCACTGCTTCTGCGGCTCCGGACCCATTGATGATAGGCAAGGGACCGTCACCATAGCTAGTGAGGACGATGGGCTGATCTTGTGTACCGCTACCCTGTGGTGAAAGGGTGCCAGAGCATGTGGTGTCTGACTTGATATTCAAGCTGTCTCCCGCGCTTAGCACAGCTTGATTGGCTTCTTTAATTGAGCTGAACGGGTTTGTTTTGCTGCCATCGCCACCGCTATTGGAGGAGCTGCAATCGAGATATAGATCCTTTGCGGAGGAAACTTGCAAGAGGCATGCGACAAGCGCAATGACGCTACTCCGTCGCAGAGCACCAATGGCGATCATTTTCACAAAAGAGAGACTGTGAGCTGTGTATTGAGCTCTCTTCGACATGCCGCATGCAAGGAGTCATTGTTTATATTCATGTCCCCTGCATTGCAGATCCTATCTAAATCAAGAAGCTCTAGCATAGAAATGCAACGTTAGCGCTCATCCCCGCTTTTACGATTAAGTGCAACTCAAGCCAAACTTCACTCGGGCGGATTCTTCGGCCGGTGCAGTTGTGAATTCCTCACGATCGGTGGAATGCTCGTGCCGCGTCTCCGATACACGACCTGAAACGAGGATCCGAAGCAGAAAGTCCTCCTTGACTGAAGCGAGATAAGAGTGGAGCAATTCTGTAGAACAATGTCATTTATAAAGAGCAACATACTGGAGCACCAATCACCACCTGAGGGCATACTTCATTAACCTCACAACATGATATCCTGGAAAGGTCTTCCCTTAGTTCTCGCTGCTATAGTCCAATCAGGGTATGGACAAGACATACCAACGACTGACTTAGCGCCGGCGAAATGGGTCCATCCTGGAGCAATGATCAGTCAATCCCAACTGGACTTTGTCATATCCAAAGTGAACAAGCGCGAGCAACCCTGGGCGGATGCCTACGATGCGCTTATGGACGACGAGTTTGTCAGCAACCCCCAGGCCCCATCGCCGCATGTCATCGTTGAGTGCGGCCCTTACTCGGACCCGGATGTCGGATGCAAGGCGGAACGTGATGATTCCCTGGCAGCGTATGCCAATGCTCTGGCTTGGGCGATCAATGGCACCGAGGCGTACGCTCGCCAGGCGATTCGGATTATGGACGCGTACTCGTCCACAATCCAAGGCCATAACAACTCCAATGCACCCTTACAATCAGGCTGGGTGGGCTCTGTGTGGGCACGAGCGGGTGAAATTATTCGCTATACGAACGCTGGGTGGTCGGACGATGGCATCCAGCAGTTCGGGGATATGTTGCGTAAAGTGTATATGCCACTAACGGTGAACGGAACGGCAAAGAATGTTGCGAACTGGGAGCTAGGTATGCTATCAATCCGTCACGGGTAGGATAGACACAAGCACGAAGTAGCTAACCCCGTCCGGCTGTTCAGTTATGACCGAAGCGGCTATCATGATGGCCGTATTCCTCGAGGACCCTGACTCATATAACACCGCAATGGGGTGGTTCTTGAAACGAATCCCAGCCACAGTATACCTGAAGAGTGACGGAGAGTACCCGGTCGCAGCTCGCGGGCAAAGCTCCTCCCCAGACGCAATCATTGCTTGGTGGTTTAATCAAACTACATTCCAGGAGGATGGTCAGGCACAAGAGACATGCCGAGATATGGAGCACACTGGCTACTCTTTTGCATCCATGGCTCATGTGGCAGAGACCAGCCGCATCCAAGGGACTGACCTCTACGAAACGGACTTGGGAACGCGACTCCGAGCTGCCTTAGAGTTCCATTCTCAGTTTGACAATGGGAAAGAACCTGAGTCCTGGCTCTGTGGTGGAAAGCTGAACCTACACTTGGGTAACATTACCGAAGTTGGCTTTAATGCGCTGTCGTTCAGAATGGGATTAGATATGCCGGAGACAGAGAACCTCACTGAGAGACAACGACCAGCTAGGCAGAATGGCCTCTTTACAGCATATGAGACGTTGACACATGCACAAAATGATGCCTGAGAGTATTAGTATGTTTATAAAGGAAACAAACCGTTGGAGCGAAGCGAGGGAAAGCAACTTGTTATTTGGATCAGTAATAGTGAATATAACCGGAAACATCATATTTATATCATTTCTCTAGGTTCTATGGGGTATATATAATATTAATCAATATATGTTAGATTAAGCGTTCAAGCCAATTAAGTGGTTCAATAGACAGTTCAGATTCTCAGATAAATTAGACAGGTAAAGCAATTCAAGCAGTGTAAGTAATCCAGGCAGGTCATGCAGGCCAAGGAGGACAGGTAATCTAAGCAATCTAGATCAGGTCCAGCAACCCAGCCAGACCAGACAGAACACACAGAGCACACAGGACAGACAGGTCCGACAGGTCCGACAGGTCAGTCCAGCACTGGCGTAGAATGCTTTCCACGCATAATGCCAAAAGGGTAGCTCCCATATTTGATAGCAGATATCCTGGTTCCTGAAGCATATCTCGCACGTGATCCCACGATTGCCCTGTAGATTTACTACTGTGTGCTTTCTATATCTATTATGCTAGTGCCCAGTATATTTATGTGATATCGCTCAGCAAGGGTAACATGCGAAACCAACCAGGAAAGCAAAACAAGGTCAAGGATGCAATTGCCTTTGTTATTGACTGAGAATAAAAAGGTAGGCCAAGAGGAATATCGTAAAAAGCTTAGTTACATAAATTATGAATACAAAGTAGTTATATATAGAATACCTGATATCTAGTACTGTATTGCAATTCTATCTAATTATCAAAGTAACCCCATGTCTAAAAGGCGATTCCCGAGCTCAAGAAAGTAGTAATCCGCATACACCAAGCCATGATCCCAAGAACGATCAGGGTGGTTGCCATTAAAATTGGCCGTTGACTTCTCAAGTATTGCATCAAAGCGAAGGCCCTTGGTAGCGTCGTATGATTCAATCTCCGTAACCCCATCCTTCTCACAAAGCCTCAGCCGCATCTCATCTTGATTATATGCGAGTTCCACAGTATCCTTTGCGATATTCAGCGCATAGGTTAAGTACCGTTTCGCCTCCACTACTTCCCCAATCCCTGCTAGCTGTCCATACAATATCAGCATCCCGTTGGCAGCGATTAATCCAGCGGAAACATCCCGCAATGGGCCCTGATCACCGTTAGTACCTGTATGAGTGATCGGCGCGTCAAAGTCCCATAGCGGAACGTAACGCCCCCGACCTTCCTGTTCCACAACTGGCGGAGAGGATTCCATGCGCTGTATGAAGTAGTCGGCAAGCCCCTTAGCAGCGTCAAGAAACTCGACGTTCTTAGTCCAAGTATACGTTTGAGCGTATCCTAAGATCGCCCACGCTTGACCACGGGCCCATGTCGAGGTGTCGGAGTAGCCTTGTGCGGTGAGCTTTTGCTTGACATTTCCTTCATTCGATGGAACGAAGTTTACGACATGATATGTAGAGTAACGCTTTTCACCGCTCGGCCCGGACTCGAGTCGGAGATGAGTCGATAGTAGGGTAGTAGCATGGGTGGATGCTATAGATAGTAGGCGTTCGGAATGGAGATGGTTTCCGGCGTAAAACAGTAGATCAAGATCTAGTAACATGTTAGTCCTGCTATTCTATCGTCACATGAGAATAGCAATTTGCCTTACTGCACAGACTATCTATGATCACCAGGAAATCATCATCCATGCTTTTGATGTCATGGTGGACATTAGTGAACCGATCCCAACTTCGAATCGCCCCGACACGCTCGTCAAATCTAGTAGCGAGGCTTTCTGCCGCGGTAAGAATAGAGTCCAAACTTCGTTTATTTCCGAAGAGCTCCCAGTCTCTTTGCAGGGCAGGTTGGATAATAAATCCGATATCATGGGTGTCCTGTCGAAGGGACATGGCATGCAATGGCTCTGACCATTTGCGACACAGATCGGTAAGTTGAGAAATGAGGATATCGTGATTCCAGATTCCTCTTGAATGTTCACTGGGTGCTATATGTGGACCCTCTGGGAGGCTTTGCAAGCTTGCACCAGGATACTTCCTCATACGTTCAAGCAGGCAATACAGGCTACCGGGGAAAAAGCCACAAGTCCAGAATTCGGCGTCTCTGCATCGGTACACCCCTCGGTCAGTACCTGCTTGCGGTACTGTTTCTGGGAATCTGGTAGGAGGATCCTTGGAAAAGGTTAGTTATAAGTACGCGGTTTATGCGATAGTCAACGACGATCACCTGCTTACATTGTTTTCAAGCAGTGTCTCAGCCACACCGATGATCTTTGCTAGGTTGTTTTCATGGAAGAGAAAGGCGAGCTGGGCTTTCAGATTGTCATTGTTGGCTTCTCTTACAGGTGGTGGCTTGGCAACTGCCTTGTGTGTCCGTCCATCATCCATGATGGGCGACGTACTGAGGACGTGAGGCGCCATAGTGAAAAGAACAAGATGCGCTGGCGTTTTCGTAGATTGCTAGCTCACAATAATCTGTCTTGCTAAAGTCGAACAATTATCCGGTTGGCTAAACTTTTTAAGTGGGAGAGCTGTATAGGCAGCGTGCAGCTCGGGTGGATCCATCGCCCGAGCCCCGAGGATCTTCATCGGTTCACAAGCTACATGATTTCGGCCCTGGTGCGGAAATTGTGGAGTGAATATACACGCGTTCTAGGGAGTATGGACACTGCTAATAATTCGAAAATGCGTTACTGAATCAAGAGAACACCTTCCATTGTCCTATGCCACTCATCATCCACAATGCTCTATCGTTACTAATGAGTGAACGAGTCCTGAAAGCTGATAATTCGGTCCATGTCCAGATATTGAGGGTCCAGAAGGAAGTTAGACAACGCTGCAAAGCTGTCTGAGCCATCGAGTGGTGAGGCTGCACTGGCTGAAGGGAATAGGCCATCCACTGGGCCAGTCTGAGTGGCATATGCATCCCGAGTACGCAACGTATCCATACGTTGCTGGTTTGATATCTGATTCCCATTCCACTGGCCCATATCTCTAATTGTCGCGTCTGACGCTACCTGAGGACCAGAAGGCGTCACGTTCACGGATGGTGCTACAACCGGTTGCGACGCGTGGTCATGATCGCTACATTGATCAGATCTGTGCGCGCAAGGACTACTGTTCATATAATGGGAGCGCTGGCCATTCACCGGTATGATGCTATGTCGCTGTTGGGCCCGTCGCTCCCTGATCCACTGACTCTCACCTAAGCTGGCCGGTGGACTACGTATTCCAAGGGCAAAGCTTACTTCAATAGCATACCCCAAGGCGTCCAATTCGAAAGGTTCAACGTACTTGCACCGCTCCTGCAGCTTTTGAAGCTGAGAAAGAAGGCCACTGGCAAAGTTATCGGTTTTCAGTGTCAATCGTAAGTTTGGGTTCGATGACACCCATCGGGCTGACATTTGCTGAAGACTCCATAGAAGAACGCTGTATCCCTCGGGAAGCTCAGTGCGGTGGAGGTGTGAATGTACTAGCATTTATGATTTAGTGAGTTTGACCAAAGGAAGTGCGATTGGCACTTACCAAGCATTACACGGGCGCTGACGAAAGCGCAAAACACGAACTGAGCATTCACAAGCCCCACAAAGGGTGTATATTGTAGATACTTTTGAACTATATTGGCTGTTTCCGACGCGGCTAGCTGGCACGTCTCAGCACTCGAGATACTTGCTTGTTTCAGCTTATCCACGAGGTTGGCCCGTGGATAGGCAATGCACTGATGTAAAAGAATCATTGACGTGTTGTGGGTAATGTGAGCCAGGGTTAAGTTGGGATCCATATGCACGAATGCAGGCTCTTTGGAAATGTTAGAGTCTTTCCACCGCCGAGGGAGGAACATCTTCCAGCTAGACATGGCACAGAGTGTTAGTAAGAGCAAAGATGTGATCGTACTATGGGGCAAGGCTACGCACTGGATAAGCTGGAGATCCAACTCCTTGAAGCGAGTCAGCCAAGCACCGAACTCCTGCTTGCTCTGGAAGTTAACTGGTCGTTGGAGAAAATACTTCACAATACGATTCAGTGATTCGGTCGCCTCGATGCAATATGAAAAGGAGCCTATTGTAGAGAGGTCCACTGACCGGGCTCCAGGTGCCTGCAAGACCGGGGAGACACGTTCGGATCTTGAGGGATTAATATCCACATCTTTCTCCTTATCGGCGATCGAAGAAAAGTGGCCTGGGAGGAATGACACTGATTTTCCGATTTTTGCTAGGGATGTATCCCATATGTTGAAAAATGGTGTAGTGACTGGCTCCTCTTTAGCCCAGTATGTTCCATCACTGGGAAGACGGAGTCTCACATCATCACTGGATAGGCTCATATTCCATCTGCCAGGCAATAGGAGGATGGATTAGTGTAGTTGATCAATGAAATTGAAGCAGTGCATTACATACCCCGTGGTGAAGGAACAAAATCTGTATGGATGTAAGACGATGGCCACTATCGATGAAACTTGGAGTTCTTACCGGTCCAAAAGAAAGACGTTCCAGAATACTCGACGTCGCTCCTCCATTTCCGTCCACACCCGAACTGATGGCAGATATCTAAATGATTGAACGCAAGAATCTCCCTGCTGATCCTCATCTGGCTCGCAGTGAAGTCCCATGTACACAACAGCTCTAGTCAGAGCTCCAACAATTGGCCACGCTTTGCTTGCGTTACCATCGCATATATGAACAAAGGCAATGATAACCAGGGACTGTGCACCTTCTACCGACAGGCTATCTATACTTGAGAGAACTACAAAATCTCTGGACTTCTGGAGCGCGCCCGGGTGGGATGTACTCCATTCTGTAGCAAGCCTTTCGTTTGCAACGTACCGTAAGGAACATACCATCATTGCATGAAGTATGGGCATAAGCTTTGGCCTTTCGGCTGGGTCACGAAGGCGAGATCGGAAGAGTGGTTCATGTAGAATTGGGATGAAAGGATGAACGACCGAGAAGTATGCATCCAGAATGCCACTCATCAAGTTATCTGGGGGCAACTGCACTTGGAAAGTAGGATCCACGGAGCTCCTGGAGTCTGGACATGGTCTTTTCCGTGATGTTTCAGGACTTGAACCTGACACGGTAGAATCATGCACATCTCGATCCTGTGGGGAGTTTAGACGTTGATCTGACATGTTATTTGGCGAAGTGTTATTCTCTCGCCACTCCTCCATCATTGATGAAACTAAGGTTCGAAGAGCGTTCACATCCTGAACCGTGCTTGCAGGACTTGGAATGCCACTAACAGCCTGATGTTGGGTGCGTAGTGCTTCCAACTGAGCTTCCAATGACTCTAGTTACGCCATATCAGCAACCTGACCGACTCATATTGTAGGGTTATCCTAACTACGTACCCACTCGCTGAGTAAGCGTCTGAATGATGCCAACTTTGACCCCTGGTTTATTCTTTGTATAGTCATAGTAACAGTCCACACCTATCACATCGTTAGTCTAAACCCCTCGGACACAAGGCAAGGGGGCACTGACCCAGGCGTTGACATCGCGTGCAGGAGGGAAGGTCCCTGGAGCACCGCAGCTTACGGCTCCGACAGGATTGGCAAGCGGGCGTTTCTGTGTCCGAATTGAGAGGTACTGCAGTCCCTCGGACGTCGGGGGATTCCATCTTGTTGCGTTCGTAGGAAGATCGAGCCCAAGGAGCAGGTCAATGCCAGCAAATGATGGGGGGCTTGAGGTCCCTTATTCCAGCACCCCCACCCTCTGTGGGGTTGAATCTAATAGACCTCGTTTTTGTCCCCGAAATCTGGGGCAATTGTGGGGAAGGACCGAATTAGCGATGCAACTCTGCCATCTCACGGACCAAGGAATCGGCCGATGTCACCCCACTACTGTAGGGTATTATGCCGAGGATAAAGTAGCGTTGTACTCACGGGATGATCCTTCAGTACGCATTATCTTACTGATTACAGCGGGGGGTTTTATCTTCAATTGACGGGAGCTCGGGACTGCAGCCCTTCAATAATATCAATCATCATACTGGACGTTGCCAAGAAACTCGGATTCAATGCCTCCTCTTCATGGATTCTCCGACAATTTCTTTCGCGATAAAGAGGATGTGATTGTCGCGACAAGAGCCCTTGTTCAGGCCCTTGAACCATATTTTTCGCCAGAACAAGCGCGGGTACGACTACCAACATACTCAGGAGCACACTTCGATGAAGCAGCGGCAGACCTAGAAGGCTTTGCACGGCCCATATGGGCTATAGCTGCTGCGTGCGCAGAATCATCCACGGCGGCGGACCCAACGCTCAAGGCATATGCAGATCGCTTGGTATCGGGACTTGCCAACGGAGTTGATCCAGCGCATCATGAGTACTGGGGAGCGATAGAAGACTGGGACCAACGCATGGTGGAGGCTGAGGCGATATCATTTGCGCTCCTTTTAGCTCCATCCACGTTTTATGAGCCATTACCAGCCGAAAGTCGCAACCACCTGGTCGAATGGCTCTCGGGGCTGAATGAGAAAGTGATGCCCAAAAACAACTGGCGCTGGTTTAGGATCTTTGCCAACCTTGCTCTCCATAGAGTATGCGGCGTTCCTTACGATAATGTCAAAGAATTCATCGAGGAAGATTTTGCTCTCCTCGACACGTTTCAGTTGGGCAATGGATGGGCCGCGGATGGCCCGTGGAGAAAGGATGCGACAGATGGAGAGGAAACATACGGTCGCCAGGCAGACTATTATTCCGGTAGCTTCGCCATTCAGTTTAGTCAACTGCTGTACACTATATTCGCTTCTGACTCGGATCCCGAGCGTGTATCTCGATACATCCAACAGGCGCAAGAGTTCGCAGATCAGTTCTGGAGGTATTTTGACGAGGAAGGGGCACCAATTCCATTTGGCCGATCCTTAACCTATCGATTTGCCATGGGCGCGTTCTACGCAGCGTTTGCACTGGCCAAAGCCTGCAATTCTTCAAGCCCTTACACGTCCCCAGGATTCGTTAAGGGAATGCTACTTCGCCATTTGAGGTGGTGGGCCACACATTCCGATAATGTCTTTGCTTTGGACGGAACCCTCACCATTGGCTACCTATACCCAAATATGTTTATGTGCGAGGATTATAACTCACCCCAGTCACCGTACTGGGCTATGAAAAGCTTTATCATGTTAGGACTGGCGACCAATGATGATTTCTGGACGGCAGACGAGCTCCCTCATCCTTTGGCCTCCGGTCGCGAATCGAAGTCACTTGTGTCAGGCGTCCAGTTGCTCTCGGCACCGTTCCAGATACTGTGTGATCACCCAGCAGGCCAGCATCACTTTATGATTTCTGCTGGCCAATTTTGTGTCTGGCCCCTCAAGGCGACACAGGCCAAGTATAGCAAGTTCGCATATTCTTCCGCGTTCGGGTTCAGTGTTCCAACTGGGCTATTGTTGACGCAGATGGCTCCAGATAGCACCCTCGCTATCAGTAGAGATGAGGGGGACACCTGGATCACTCGATGGCAGACAATTAACAGTCCTACCATTGAGACCATTCTGATTAACAACCGGGAGGTTCAATGCTTACGCAGCGGATGGAAGCCATGGCGTTCAGGCAGCATAGAAATCCACACACTCCTTGTTCCTCCTTCTGACGAGTGGCCTGATTGGCATATTCGAGTTCATCGTATTCGGGATACCCGGTCCGGATCTTCCACTGCTGAAAAACTTAGACTCGTTGAAGGGGCCTTCTCGATAGAGGTCAAACAACCACGCCGCATCTCCATCTTGGCGGAAAACTGGGATGGAACAAGAGACGGCCTGGATGTCGGCTTTGGAGGTCGCATGGAATGTGACACGGGCTCACTAGTTATTGGCGATGGTGACGCTAGCGGCATCAAGAATCTGTTTGCTTCGGAATGTTCACTAGAAGGCAAAGTGCTAAAGCCGGATCCAAACACCAATCTGATGGTCCCGCGAACGTTGATTCCTACTATCGAGCATGAGATCTGTAGTATACCAGGGCGAGACATGGTCATCGCTACCGCCGTATTCGCTGTTAGCAAGGGGAAGAGGCAGTTTTCCCGGAAGGAACTTTACGAGAGGTGGTGCCAGCCTCCGAACTTGCCGCAAGATGTCTTGACCCTCCCATGTATATAATATAATCTGGCAAAGTCTTCTATTCCATAGAATAACATAGTGCCGTGCTTAGCTCAATTCCTCGCTTGTGTTCACTATTGACATAAGGCTATGTAGGATACCTGCACTGGGCCATGTTAGCTGCCGCACACCGAACAAATAGTAGGATAGGCTGAACAGCAAGCAAGGTCCCATATATTAGAACTCATGTTTATTGGTGGCAATTTTCTCGCAGTTTCGGTATTTGACCTCAACATAGCGGCATGCACATAACGGTTCAATGGCTTCCGTGGGCCAGGAAACGGTGCATAGTGTCTACCACCAATATGATTATGGCTACAATACGGATTCCACTGTTTCCCCGTATTCTCCGGTAGTCTATCCCGACTCATTTGTGGGGAAAGGGGAGAGTTTAGTGTCGGAGGAAGCCTTCGCCCGAGCAGCGGAGGAATCCCCGCCCGAATATTATTGCGACTTAGGGTTTAAGCTTCGGTTGGAAACGTGGACATGGGCCCACTGGTATAGTGACACTAGCGCCTCGTAATCAGCATCCATTTTTGTGTCTCCATGGCCAATAAATAGGAGATGCTAGCTCTTGTTTCATAAGTTACTGCACGAGTGGTGTCGGACAAACGACCGTTAGCTATCATTCCGAATCCTCACCATGGCGACTTCACTGCCGGTTGATGAAGAAATGATCGACCAAAAACTCCCCATTGAGACCACTACAAGCAACAGCAAACAGGCTCCTAGTCGCCAGGCCCTAATTCAAGCTCTTCAAGCGGAGAAGCCGTCGCCATGGTCTCCAAACCTAAGAAAATTATACATCTTCTGCCTGATCGCATTTCTGTGCTCGACCATGAACGGTTCGTAATTTCCGATGCAACAGTGTACAGAGAGAGATGTGCTAAATACTTTACAGGTTATGATGGATCTATCTTCGGGTCACTCCCTGCTCTAGAGTCGTTCAGAGACCAGTTCGGGGTGGAGAAAAACGGAGCGAAAATCGGGTATATATCCGCCATGTATACGGTTGGTGGAATTTGCTCGCTGCCATTCAGTGGGCCAGCGTGTGACTTTCGTGGCAGACGATGGGGCACTTTTATCGGCTCCTTGATCGTTGTGGCCTGTACCTTCCTCTCCGCACTATCTCATGGAGTGCCTCAGTTTGTGGCTGGCCGTTTCTTTCTAGGATTTGGTGTGAATATAGTACGATCAACTAGCTCCATCTGGTGTGCCGAGGTCTGTCCGCCAGCATATCGTGGAATCATCATGGCATTTTACAACTGCACCTATGCTGTTGGATCGCTCATCGCTGCCGGGGTAACTAGAGGGTCAGCTGGATATGCAGGCAATAAATCCTGGCAAATCCCATTGTGGTGTCAAATGATCTGCCCTGGAATTGTGTTGGTATCTGTGCTGTTCTTTCCTGAATCTCCGCGATGGCTTTATTCCCATGGCCAGGAAGAGCAGGCCCTGGAATTCCTTGCGAAGTACCACGGGGAAGGAAATCCCTCCCATCCTCTTGTACAGCTACAGCTGCAAGAGTACAGAGAGTTTATTTCTCTCTCCGGCTCGGACAAACGTTGGTGGGATTTCCGCGACTTCTACCAAACCAAAGCAGGACGATGGCGTTTTATCAACGCTTTGATCACCGGCATCTGGGGCCAATGCTCGGGAAACGCCGTTGTCACGTACTATCTCCCTGCGATGCTTCTTACCACCGGCATCACCGACTCTAATCAGGTCTTGAATGTGAACCTTGGTTACACTGTGGTTTCCACAGTTGCATCCTACCTGGGCGCGAGCCAAATCGAGAGGATGGGTCGTCGGCCAACCATTATCTGGACTGCTGTCGCATGCTCAATTTGCTTCGCTTGTATCACCATCGGTTCCGGTATATTCGATAAAACCGAGGCTACCCCCGCCGCCTCTGCTGGAATCGCCTTCATTTTTATTTTCGGGTTCTGCTATAATTTCGGAATGACGCCTCTTCAGGCACTGTATCCAGTGGAGGCGCTCTCGTATGAAACGCGCGGGAAGGGCGTCGGCCTTACTTTCTCCATTGCGCACGGTTTTACTTTGCTCAACCAATTTTGCTTTCCCATCGCCCTCAAGAATATTGGTTGGTATACATATATTGTGTTCATTGTGTGGGATCTGTTCGAAGCAGCTGTCAGCTACTTCTTCTCCGTTGAGACCAAGGGACACACTTTGGAGGAACTGTCGGAAATATTCGAGAGCCCTAATCCTGTCAAGGCGTCTCTTCAGAAATCTATATAGGCTATGCTATCAATTAGTCATGTTACTACTACCCAATTCATGGTGAATATCTTCTAATACCATCTATGCTCTTGCATTTGGTATCACTATATTACGAAGCATAATAGTATAAGACATGGTACAATATAAATATTCCTCACTGTTTAAGGGCAGGTGAGTACTATTCGTAAAGCTAATGAAGCGAAAGTATGAAAACTAGGAATTTCTTTCCTAGTTACATCAACCCCTGAGCCGCATATACAGCAGGCGATCTAGGTTGTAGGTACGATGCTCAGAGGTATTAAGGCGCCCTGCGCTTCCCTGATGACTTGCTGAGCTCCTGTGGGGACCGTTCCTGAAAACGAACTCTTTTAGCTTTCTTTTTCGACTCGCGTGCTGCAGTAGTCTTAGTGGTTGAGGGCGCAGAAGAATTCTGTCTAGCCAGGAATTGTTTCTCTTCATCTTGCCTCTTATGACGAAGAGGGCCGAGACGATCCTTAAATATCGTCAGCATTTCTTTAGTATCGTCAGGAATCTGATAGGGTTCATTCTCTGATGCTTCGCTCAGTGAATGTTGGCTTGGCCATTCATGATGCTGCGGTGATTGGTCTTCTGAGTTTATGCGAGGGGACTTTTGAGTCGTTATACCTTGGCTCTGCGGTGGTTGACCTGGCGATTTGAAGTCCTCCGTACGTCTGCCCTGCAAATGCTGGCGCGTCACCTGTTGACTCTGGGGCTGTTCATCTCGCGATTGTCGATAGTTCAAATAGTGATGCTCTTCTGAAAATCCACTCTCCAACGGTAGTATTTTAGGTTTCAATTGGCGATGGGACATCTCGATCAGCGTCTGTTGTGTTTATTGTGCTGTAGAATGACGATGGAGGGTGGTCTAAGGTATTTTGCTCCAGGGAGGCGATGGGGTTCTTTATAGTTGTTACAACATTGTCTGTCGCGGAGGTTAACCGCCATCTTTCGATCAAGCTCAACCGACAGCGGCTTGATTACGGAAGTTACAAGAAGGCACTGGGCTATAGCGACTGCTGGATGCTAAGCTCCTTCATTCGAATTATGGATTATGCTAAGATCCTAGGACGAGACGATCCTTGCCGGGTAAATTCATAGAGGACACGGAACCATCCAAGATTGCTTTATCGGTCGCTGCGTTGTTACGAATGGACTTCACAATGGAAGTTTTGTTTTCTAATGTATTTAACGTGAAACAAAGAATCATTTGTTTCACTTTCGCATTGTCGTTCGCCCACTGATTGTCTCTCGGGGGAGATACCTGAGACTCACTGGGTGGTGACGAGCTTGCCTGGCAGGTAGAATAAATGTTGGATATTACCGCACTTACAACGACATAGTGGAGCATCACTCTGAACATTTGATTATCATCCACTATCTTGCTTTGCAACTTGGGCGTAGTAGGACTTTCGAGACGCGGGTGGACGAGGCTCTGTATAGCAGCAGTCGCTCTGGACAAGCGCCGCCCATCGCATAACCCACACTCCATCCTTGCTTCAACCCACGTCGGCTTCCACACTCTTTCGCGATGCAGCTGAGCTAACCCAACCAAGGCTAGATTGCGCACTCGCACAAGATGCATGGAATGTAGGTTAAGCAATGCCCTAAATCAGTAAGCCAACGAATAGGATCCATTAATGAAGAGCGGCATGAAATGGGAAAACAGCAATACAGGCATACATGGACCCACTATTTGCGAAATATTGGTAGCCAGAGACAGTAATTAAACATTTGGCGCGCATTGTTTATTCTGTTAAAGCTTAATGCCTCGCTTGCCACAACTACGTATATTAGCCCTATGTAGGCGAGTAGTGGCCTGATCAGCGCTGTAAAGCCCCCGAGGCTCGAGTTGATCAGCCGGTGTAACGGAGGGTCCACTAGACAGGGTATAGCCCCTGTCAGTTGGGTAAGGAAGGATACGGAGGTGGCAAGAAAGACCCCTATTTTTGACTGAACAGTGCGAATCTCTCTGTGGTACTATTCATAGATAGCTGGGTATCCTCCCTCGTCCACAAGTGTTGCGGGATCAGGAATTAGGCTGATTCGCTAGGTGATGCTTGTCAGGCCGGTTCGAGACTACAAGATGGACCAAAATGTTCAGGGAACCGCGTGTTCCGTGTGGTTAACGGGCCGAGCACGATCTGGTCCGTGTGGGCCGGTGGCCCTTTGGCTATCACTTGGCTAACCACGGTAGTTTGAGTGATTTACTCGATGCTTTGAGGGCCCTCAATTCCCAGAAACCCGAAACACAGGAGTGAAAAACCACGAGACGCTAAGGAAGAACAGAACCATGTCGAAGTTCAATTCCTACTAGTTTGGTGGCGGGTGCAACATCCGGCAGCCTCTCGACCCGCTGCACAATGTCTGATAGGTGAGTCAGGCCCTGACTACCAGTAGGATGGAGATCATGCAAATTATGTGGATCCTCCGAAGGTGCAACCTTTACTAGGTACGGATTTCTCTGTGGCCCTTTTGTTCGAATAATGTTGGAATTCGCCTTCCTTACAGGGGAGCAATGTCTTAGGGCTCTTATCTGTTTGAGTTTTCATCAATCCTACTAAATGCTTTTATCTGCCATTTACGAACAGTCGCTACATCCGTTCGAATGTATTCTCGCCTAAACATTGATGGCTTGCTCTCAAACTAGGATGAAAGGGGTATGGGCTGCCTTAGCAGCCCTGCTAATTCAATCGGCACATGGACAACAACCTGTTGGCACTCAGATGTTTGTGGACTACCCAGGACTTAGTGATGGATGCAAAGCGGCCTTGGCAACCAATGTGTCTTGTCCGCCATTTCTCCCTGCTGTCTCTCAGGAGTGCGTAAGGCGTTAATCCACATTTATTGGTTCAATACTGAGGAGGGCTAGCAATGCTATTTTGGATTACGATGCAGTCAGGGAACTTTGCGTCGATGATTGCTATAGGTCTCTGAAAACAGCCAGAGCTACTGTCCAAGCCGCCTGTACTGCAAGTATCGATGTGATTGTCTACGAGGACGTAGCATATCCAGGTGATTACCTTCATCCCAGCTTCAGCTTGGTGTTAATGGAATTCCTAGCTACGTTCATCGCCGATAACTACCTTCTGACCTTTGAGGTGTCTTGTAAAACAGACGAGTAGGTGACTTTGCTGCTGCCCTCACCATCTAGTTCCTGGGCTCTGACGTGCTCTGCCCAACAGAGGAGGAAATTACTGTGATCCTCTGTTCCTATCCTGGCAGAGTCATTACGTTGTACCAAATGTGACGGTCGCCTGCTCGGAATGCACGCTGGGGGTCCTTGAAGTTCAACTAAACCACCCCTTGGGATACGATGAGGGCTTGGAAGAGAAGTTCCATTCTTTGACATCCAGCTGTGGTATCGCAGGTTATAGTGTCACTTCTCCAGTCCCATACGCCCTGAACGCAACGGCGACGGTAACTTCAGTTATTACCACTGCTACCTCCAAACCAGCTTGTGATGTGTCTTACGAGGTGAAACCCTCGGACGACTGTAACTCCGTGGCGAAGTCTTTAAGTGTGTCTACATATAACTTGCTGCAAGCCAACTACTTGGACCTTTATTGTCAGACCTTTTCACGGCAGGTGGGTAAGAGCCTTTGTGTACCACCCAAGTGCACTACGCACACCTGGCAGGCGAGTGATACGTGCGATAGTGTGGTCAGCGGCCTCGGCAATGTAACTCTGTCGCAATTCCTCGCGTGGAATCCCAACTTCAGCTCTCTGTGTCTCAACAGTCCATTCTTTATTGGATATGAGGTCTGTATAAGGTAAGCAAATGCGGCCGGCTCGGTTGGCAGTCAAGTTCCAGTGTGTGCAAAGTCTGTCAACATTCTAACTTTCTCTCATCAGTGCTCCAGACGGTTACCTCAACCATACATCAAACGACAATCCTAGTCCCACAGTAACCGCTAGTAATAGTGGTGTCGCAGAGGTCCCGACCAATGCAGCAGATGGCAGCTCCCACGACTGTAGTCTGTGGTATACAGTAAGTGATGCTTGGCTTCTGCATACTTTGTTCATCGAAGAGATCACCAATGGCTTCTTTAGGTTATGGAAGGAGATGATTGTGGCCCAGTAACCCTGGCCCAATCCATTTCTCTAGCCGACTTCTACTTTCTTAATCCGGGTCTAGGCAAGAATTGCGGTAATCTGCAGTTCGGCAAGGCGTATTGCGTGAGACCTGTTGGTTCTATCACCAACTACCCCAATTATACCATCACTGGGGTTTTGCCAACCGCTGTACCCCCGGCCACCTTATCTTCTGTGAATACTGCCATACCAACAAGCACCAACGATCCTGGCTATGAGTACATCGAACCCCCACTCCTCCCTACTGCGCCAGGTACTATTCCAGACTGCTATCTATACCAGAATCCCCCTTACTTTGCCACCCTCTGCAGGGATCTTGCGCGGGAAAACGAAATACCGAGTGAAGACCTGGCAGAGTGGAACCCAAGCCTCGAGAAAGACATGGCCAACTGCACTCTCACATCGACTTACAGTTACTGTGTTAAGAAGTACGAGAATAGCACTTGTAAGTAGCACACCGATCCTTAGATAAATTGCAATGCTAACCGTGCACATAGTGCCCGAGGATATATCCACTTACTGCCTGCCTATTGATGCCACGGAGCTTGGTACAGTTTCCAACTGTAACTGTTTCACTTCGATTGACGTTTATGATGCCGAAGGTATGGACTCCCACAATTCCCCGAGAATCACTACTAACCCCTGGACCAGAATACACATGTGCGAAATTGGCTTCCGATTACGGAGTGAAATTAGCCGAGCTTTTGGCCTGGAATACTTGGCTATCAGGCGACTGCGACACCGCTCTCTTTGCTAATCTTAACTACACTGCTAGGCGCGCTGTTTGTATTGGCGTCGGCTCCAAGAGCGCTGCTACCAGCACCACGACTAGCACTGGATCTGGAACAGCCACCAGCACCACAGAATCCATGGGACCCACTCAAACTGGAGTTGTGTCTGGATATCAGCTCTTCCATACCCTGGTGGACAGTGAACAACTGCCCCTCTATCGAGACTAGGTATAGTGTTACCCTAGCTTAGTGATACCGATGGAACCCGAGCATTGGATCGAACTGCCAGAGTTTGGGAGTCGGGTACTCCGTTTATGTTGGGGTTTCCTCGTAGATATATTACTATCATGCGCCATACGCTTGAAGGGATCTATGAAGCTGTCGTCTTACACAGAATGATGTATGCGTATACCAACGCTCCTGTTAGGACCTCCAGTTAGCCTTGGGGTTAATATTAATAAGCTCTGCCCTAATTTCGAGCAATCCATAGAGCAGTCTAGATATTTAAGAAGTCGCTTTCCCATGTTCGACTCGATATTATTGTTTAGTTATTTTACATATACATCGCGCGGACCATACTTTTCACCATAGTATTTCCTTCACGTAATCCCAACTACACACAAGAGAATCATGCGTTGCAACATTGTCACATGATTATATTTCTTCCTCACCTCACCCCTTTTAACCCTTAACCACGATGTTTTCTACTTCCCGTCACCATCAGCCACTCACCCCAACTCAAAAAATCTCTCGAAACTTACAATGAACACAACGCGGATTCTTCTCCCTATCTGCAACCGGCTCAGGCTCCCCGCCGTCTGTAGCCTTCGCCTCGTCAATCGCTTCCCTACAATGATTAGTCACCCATTCTATCCCTTCAAACGCCAGTATCTACACCAGGTCCCAGCCGCAATGAATACTCCCGACAATTATCGACCTGATGTCCTATCAAAACGGGACCCTACCATGGAATCATTCTTGAACAACGCCGACAACCTGGAACGACTCATCCAAATGGATGGATTCAAGACCTGGGGCTTCGTGATTTATCGCTGCACATATCAAAGTGACTCTGATTGGGAAACGTTCATGACTCGCTTCCTCTACCATGTTAGGCATTCTCTCGATTTCTACAACGGTCTGGATCTACTAGACAGCTTCGCCCCAACAGTCTTCGAAGATAGATCCTTTGATGGCGCAACTACCGCTCTTGTACGCAAGCATTTCCAAGAGTGGGCTGCGACGGCGCCACCAGTGGAGCAGCCTATCGGCTACTCTGACTATCCAGAAGCAGGCCGGTATAAGTTTTTCCTTATGGTGGACCAGGAGGCTTTAGAGTCGGTCCTGAGTGTACCTGATCCGGAGGAGTGTGATAGCGATGGCTTTGTGCGCCTAGTCAACGGATTTTGGGAACCGGAGGTACTGGACGCGGATGAACTGGCAGAGCGTGGAGTATCTAGCCAGTCGGAACTGGAGCAGGAGGAGCCTCTGGAAGGGCTTACCATGCTGGATGTCGGCTGGATGAAAGTATGTTATAGTGACGCACAAACATGAGGGTATTTGAGTATGCTTGACGGCTTTCGCTGGTTGACGTATTACCAGCGTCCTCCACTTATTCAGAAATATTTATAGTGTGTATGGGTGAGAAATATGATGATTGCGGCCACTTGGGATGGGTGTCTTTGTTTTGATATGTTTTTATCTTTATTGGGAGCCCTTCTTTGGATTGACATACACTATGTCCCTGTTCTTTCCCAATGGTATTTTGTATTGACTGGGAGGAGTCAGATACACAGCCCTAACACCAGTGTAAAGGGCAGATGCATGATAAAGCGCATGGTTAGTAAATTGGAGTCCCTGCTTTCACTGTTGAGTGTTTTATCATCCAAGATGAAGTCAAGGGGCTATCCGAGCCCCATTCCGCGGCCAAGGTGTAATTAGGTAGTCTCACCTTATCGGTCCCCAGCCAGGGTGATATACGCCAGCTTGAAGTTTTTTTTTTTTTTTTTTTTTTTTTTTTTTTTTTTTTTTTTTCAAAAGTCTTGAAGATCAACCAAGTTGACAATTACAAAGCTCGACCTCGAAAAGAGATATGACGGCGATATGTAAGCAAGCAATCCAAGAGGCGATCCATGAATACATCGCGGGATTGCAGCCTTCTATGTGAGAGTTAAATCTCAAAGTAGTATACTACATGAGATGATGATATTGACCTATCGCTTGATTGAATTTTAACTATTCTAGATTCACCAAAATCAACAGCTGGCCTACAGAGAATACCAAGCCCATGATATACTATGCGAATTCCTCGAATGACAGGGAATCCCAACATACTCCCACGATTTGAATTTATTGATATAGGGCTGGTCCGTGTTATCCTGCATCTTCCATATTATTATCTACTAAATCTGTTCAATCTGCTCAACCCTATTCATTTTCAAATCGACATTCAATAAATTAGCATTTCCAGCGATCACTTTATTTTTTTTACATATTTTGAAATCGATATAAATTTTAATATTTGTTCAACAATTCTTAGTTGCAGGGGTTCGGAGTATTAAAAGAATCCAAATAGATTAGTAGGTTTCATAATACTTGTGGACGAGGGCAACAACGTGAATTATATATTACAAAAAAATTAGAAACATTATATCATATCCCATTAAGACACGCATTACGTAGCTCCCAGCATCCAGTTAATCTGCGAAGTGTACGGCTTCTCTCTCACAACCTTCTTAACAATATTTCCATTCTCGTCAAATTTACCTTTGACAACCACTTCCCGCCAACCGTGACCCCAGTCTAGTTCCCACTTTTCCTCCTTCTTCTTGGCCTGACGAGAAGCCGGGAGCCGCTGTCCAGACTCTCGTGCGCGTTCCACGGAAGCGTAGAAATGGAGCGTCTTTTGGATTTCTTTTATACGCTCTCGGGAGAGACCTTCCGTAGATGCCTCCATTCCACTTCTGCCATGGGCATCCTTGATACACTCGCAAGCCCAACAGAGACAACAGGTATATGGCTCTGCAAACTGCTTCTTCCATAGATCAGCAGTGGTGGTGTCTGTTATATTATTTGCCATAGTTTCTTTGGTCTCCGAGGGCCTTGGAACTTTTTCGTAGCTCAAGTCTCCACTAGAAGGTCGGCTGGCGAACGTGTGAAAGTTGTCTGCATAAAGCTGATGGGTTCTCAAGGCGAGTTCAATATCCCAAGTTGGTGTCAAACTCGTACGTCTGTCTGGATGTAGCTGTACGAGAAGGAGAAACTTTGTATATCTCTCCACGCAGCGGCTCAATGATCCTGAGCATGCTGGTGAGCGGAGCCAGAGAAGCTGATGTGTGTCATGAATAAAGCTGTCTTGCATCATCACTGCATGCTCAAGATCAACTGAGCACTGGGCGCCCACCGACGCGGTGTACGGGGGTGGGGACGCAAGACAAGAAAGAAGGTCCACCGACTGTGATGACATGGTCGTAAACATATTCGCTGCCGCCGTCGGCAAGTTGTAGACAAGTTTTTTTTTGATCAATGACTTCGTAGAGCGCGTGCCAAGGGAAACAAAGCATATATGCGGTTTGTTTACCAAACTCCACACAGTCTGAGGGGTAGGAAGGGTGGATGATGTAGCTGTACCACACTAGCAGCACATCTAATGGAGGAAGATAGTTTTTAGAGAGAGTAGTAGTGTCCTGCTGCGCTGGACCAGGGGTTGTGTATGCTTTTGCATGTCGTATTGCCTTGTCGACATTTTGCCACCAAATATTAAAACGGCCAACGGCTGCTTTTACGAATAGTTCCCATTTCCTCATCTGGCTTGTACGAACCATCTCCGCATCTGCAGCCGTAGGGAGTGCTTTGGAGCCTTGGGGGTTTTCTATTGAGACAGGATGGCTCGCAGTTGGTCCAATAACAGCGTCTAAGTCCTTGGAATGCATAACGTCGTTCTGTAGCTTATAGAAACATTCAATGAGGCATAGATGCATTGCTAGGTGATTCGTCGATGGGTATAGAATGTCGACTTTCTCGATGTCCGAGACATCGGAAGCACTGAATGTGTGACTGGGAGGAATAGAAATTCCTCTAAAAATCGCTGGGTCTGGTATCTGTATTTCCTCTTCCCTAGACCTTGCGGGAGTCGGGATGGTTTGGCTTATCTTCCATGAATGTTGATGTGTTGATGGCTCCTGTCGATGTCGCAATCCACTGAGTATTGATGACATATTGTTTCACAAAGTAGAATACGAACAGTCCTTTTTCTCCGGAATAATTTATTTTAGCTTTATAGTAGTAAAAGGGTGTGGTGGCGACTGTTCTGTTTAATCGCAAATAATAGGTATTTCCCTTCAAGGTTAATATTGTTAATGGGCCAGCGTCGCCTTAAGTACTACTTGGCTGACAAGCATAGCCACAGACCATAGCCACCATAGGCAGACTGTGTCGAACATCATCAGCCCCACTGGTCTGCTTGGCTGCCAACCTAAGTTACGTAACCGGGTAGCGGTTCGGCCATCACACGATATATTCTAGAGCTATTCCACCACTAACCCTACTACCAAAAATGTTTGGAAGAAAGTCCAAGGAATCTGTTGAAGCAAAAGTGATGGCGCCTATTAGCAATCTCTGCTCTAAAGATGTCAAAGTTTTCTAGTAGCTAAAAACCTGCACCTGTGTATAAAGTGCTCTATTTTGGTTCATCTCATGAAAGTAAAGGGCTAAAAATTCAATGGAAACTATATATTAATAGTTACAGATTAGTGTTGAATAGAAAGGGTTTATCAAGATAGTTATCACTAACTGAACATAGCACGGTCTTTGATCTGTGCGTATATGTGAGGATATGAAGGTGTTGTTGGTGTTGCCCCCGGAGCAGCGGAGCTTCGTTCAAGCACTCAGCGACCACTTAGTTACATTGGCTAGATACGACTCTCCGACGAAGTCTAAAATCTACTAAAGGCTAACAACCGTGAAGAGTGGCCTTAAGGCTCGAATGAGAGTGCAAGTACGAGCCAATCCGAAGACTAAAAGTCGAAGGCTGAAGGGCCAGGTCTATTGAGTACATATACTCAATATTAAGGCGGTGCGAATACCTGCGAGGCCTTATGCCAGAAGAACCCGGATATGTTGTCCGATATTGGCAGATATTGAACTCACACGCTGTGTGTTAAGGCAATGCATAACAGATCCACTGGTAACCAGAGCCGTTGGCTGCAGAAGCTAATGTTCTGGAAGTTGAAAGGTCAGCGCGCATCATGCCGTTATCACTAACTGTGCCAGAGCAAGTACAGGAGTATATTTCTTTTTAACGTTCCTCACCATATCGTGCTGAAATATGGAAATTTCCCCAGGATTACTATACCCTTGCTTCTCCGGCTCGAACCCCGCAGCATCGTGCTGTATTCTCCACTTTTAACCCTATTTACTGTATAATTTGCCTCTAACGTGATAACCGAGCCACCCGAAACCCCAATGGTATCTGGGGCGCGGATTAGCGGACCGCATTACTCAGTGGAAAATTCTGTTGGTCAGGAAGTGACCATTGTTTAGGGCTTTCTTTCCATGGCACCTTGTCTGAACTGGTATTATATCAACGCATCCAAAAGTGCTTCCCGACTTATTCTTTTACTATTTCGTAGCAGCTTCCTATCTTGGCCCTCAATAATATGCCTCCGAGACCACGGCCCTTAACATAAGCAGTGGTCAGCGAGCACGATCGATTAGATAAATGGTACTAGCTGCGACTCTTCCAAAAGTATCTACAAGGTTCTTAAGCCCTGACTCACGTATGACTCAGAGATAGAACTAATTTTGAGTGGCCCGAGTTTTAAAGGTAGTCAAACTTCTTCAGGCCTCTCTACTCCGAAATCATACAACACTAGCTCTAACTTCGTCACAACGGATCTTACCGTGTCCTGAACCAGTCACAGCTAGCGCTCATTAGATAAAGGAAATTCTTCTTGTCATGGCTGATCAACCGCTGTTCGATCTGAGCTCCTTTCACCCCGCACCAGGCATTACTCATGTTTGCACTGCTGGTGATAGCCTTCCATTACGAGCTCACAGTGATGCCCTGTCGAGATACATGACCGACAAAGCTGGGGGACACAAAGGTTACGAAGACCAAGGCAAGCTCCTCGATAAAGCACGTACTTTGATTGCCAGCTCCTGGAAGGTTTCCAGTAAAGAGATTGGATTCACGTCAAGCGTCGCAGAGGGGGTCTCCATGATTCTAGAGTCGCTGGACTGGGCGGAAGGGGATAATGTTTGTATTGACGCTGATGAATACCCGAGCCTGGTAGCTCCTTTCGCCCTCAAATCCCAACGGAGTCAGGATTCATCTAGTCACAGAACACCAGAGATGCGTTACTGCACAGGAGGAGAAAGCATGAATACCATAGTCAACAACAAAACAAGGCTTATTGCGGTGAGCTACGTCTCGTATTTGAACGGGGCTCGAGTCGATCTTTCTTTCTACCGCGCCCTTGCGGACTCAGTCGGAGCCATTCTTCTAGTTGATTTTACCCAGGCTGCTGGGTACAGCCCCATCCACGCGTCTGTTGCAGATTTTGCATTCTCGGCCTGTTACAAATGGTTATTGGGCACGACTGGAACAGCAATCGCTTTTTGGAACCAGCAGCGTCAGCCGAACTGGACGCCTGGGACAGCTGGATGGTATTCTCTATCTATGGGAGTGGCACGGCCACGGTGGGAGACGGATCGGATTGATGTTCGCGATGATGCGATGTGCTTTAGTCGTGGCAGCCCCGCATACTTGTCTACATATATTCTCGTGGCTGGTGTTGAATACCTGGATCAATGGGCCACTTCTGACATTGAAGTGCATGTTCAAACACTAACTACCAAACTCCTCAAGGAGCTGGAAAGGGTTGGAATCCATTCAACAACTCCAAGATCGGTGGAGCGCCACGGAGCCAGTGTCGCGGTTGACTGTGCAGGGGCTTCAGAAATTGTGGATGAACTACACAACAGTGGTATTTACGCATCCAATGGCAAGGGACGCGTTCGTTTCAGCTTCCATGGGTACAATTCAGTGAAGGATGTGGAGCGGATCATGCAGGTGTTTCCTGGCCTGTGGAAGAAGTGGAACTAGTGATAGCGTGTAGACTAGTTTCAAACAGGTCAAATTTACTAGTCTTATAACTGGATATTTCGCAACCTGCCATTTATCCCTACGGCTCTAGGAATACGACAAGGCTGGTAGGGAGGTACAGAGCCCATGTGGCTACGGACATGTTGGTGTGCACTATCAAAGTTGTTCATGTAGACAGTAGAACACCAAAATGGTTGCCTAACTCCCTATCTGTCCAAACGATCGATACAGAATAGTGATTCATGCTTAAATCGATAACTTATTAGGTAGTAGATAGAAATAACTTTGTAAAATCATATATTGGAACTGAAAGAGATATATAGTGATCTGTACCAGGCTACAACTTCTGTTGAACTTACTAGCATTAACAGTCAACTAAATATTATTTCGTGTTAAAAATAGTAGACTTTTTCAAGACCGGTACTAAAATAGGGATATGCAGTTGTTAGAAGGTATATAATCCCCGAGAGCTTGAAATATCATGCTGACGGCCTAGTTTAGTAAAATCAGTCAAGAACTCAAGTTACAATATATCAGTATATTTCGGTACTTACATGCCTTTTGCAGATTCTCTGAGCATTGGCGAGTGATCCTTAGTCGCCGAAAATAGTAGTGATCCAGCCCAGGAGCTGTGCTCAAGTAACCAAGAGGAGCTTCTTGCGTTGAAGAAGCGGCCGCTAAATTTCACCGGGAGCTATTAGAATTGTTTGTCCACTTGGCGTTTGGAAGAAGAGTCCCATAAGAACACTTGTGTCTTTTGGTATAGATTCCCAAGGTGGCTCTATCAGCTCAATTCGAGGGGTTGGGACTTATGAATAATAGGCCACATGGAATTTGAACATCCTAAGTTTAGCTTAAATATAATTCAGATTGCTCGGTATGATCGAGATCAGACAAGGAACCAAGCAACCAGGCGAAAAAGAATCAGAATATGTCCTACTTGAACGAAAAAGCTATACATTAAATGCAATCAGGAAACTGGAGGGCAAGCAATTAATACCAAGTATAGACCTGTGGTCGCTTGCTACCATTGTACCCTCCGGTGAGACGGCAATGAGCTCATTTATCAGGCACAATCCAACCACCTTCAAGCTTGCCCAATTTTTCCAACCGCTTTGGGCCAAACTTGACCGTCTCAATGCCTGCAGACTTGTCGGGCATTGTCACACTAACATTGGTTAATCAGGGTGTTGGTTAGGATTGACGGCTGGGATATAATTACTGGTAGATGAAGCTGTTTGTACCGGCAGCAGCTGGTGCGCTGTTGAGCCGAGTCACTCGACCTCCCAATTTGGCAATATCGGAAATATACCTACAATAATGGAGAATTAGAACCACCCACAGAGCTACATCGATGCTGCTAATTACCTCTTCTCCCATTGCGTGGTCACCTGGTTCAATTCGTTCTTCTGGAACAGCAATCGCATAGCCTATAACGATTAGCAGTGCCCAGACACAGGTAGGTTGGATACACCCACGTAGGTTTTCGGCATGTTGGAGATTGTTGGATGATGTGCTGCAACTTGACTTGATTCTCAATGGCCAGCTTCTGGGTTATTCAAATATTTAAATGGCAATCCCTGTGGAGGTCAATCGATTTTTCACTAAGCGAATTGTAGAGCGGACACGTCAGTCGATCACCTTTGAATGTGACGTGTCCAGAGAAAAAAAAGTAACGGAGTCCTGTTCGGGTCTCAGTATTCAGATGGCTCAGAACATTATGCACGAGTAAACTACCAGTATTGATAGATGATCATTACAAGTCCCCACTTTCTTCCTGTCTTGAAATGTTGACTTTTCCTATGTTGTTGTTTCTGCCCATGGACTAGTGTGACGCGATATGCGCAAAGCCTCTCTGGCGGTACAGGGGATGATCTCGACCACCGAACATCAATACACAAATTCCTAAATTCTAGGGAGATTATCATTTAAGTACTGGGGAGACACAACATCAAATAGTGTATAGCCTATAACCATTGGGGCTTTGAAAGGTTGGTCTTCGTCCCATGAATTTGCCCTATACACCTCCAAACTAACCCGGTACGGAAGCGTATCTGCCCTGCAGTGCACGACGGAGTGTTTTAGTGTAGCTGGAAATCTAGGTTTCCAGCGCCCTTGAATCCTTCAGCAGTCAGCATCTGGAAGACGGGGTTGCCTGGCTGGAGTCCAAGCTCTTTCCAGCGCTTGAAGTGAGCTGTTACATCGACTGAACCGGTGGTACGAGGATTGCGACGGACAGACCACAGCTGGTTGAAGTTGGTGACACCGTAGATTTTCGGTACATTCCTGTAGGGAAGCATATAGACGTCATATACCCCGCCGTCGACATTGACCTGGCCAAGGATATGGCCATTACCCGGGGTGCCCGTGCCGTGTTGCTCGACGATGTACCACTCGGTGACAGGGTCCGTAGTCCAGCCATAGACTGCCAGAGTATAGTCACCCTCCGCCTTAAAGTGGCCATCCCAGGTTAATTTCCTAGCCACAGACAGGCGTCAGTGGAAATCACAGCTGGGGGCTAACGGAACAGTTTACTCACCGCGTGCTACCGCCACGATAGCCCTTCCCTCCCAGGAACTCTTTATCCACGTTCCATTTCAGTTGGAACCGACCACTGTCAGGGTACTCGGTGTACTCGGCGCCGGCATGGTTGTCATTGTAAAGGGAGTAGTAATATCCCGCGGCGTTGACACCGTCCTTGCTGGTTGTGAGTTCTGTAGCGCGACGATGAAGTCCCTCGCTGCGTGTTGCATTGGATATATTTTCTCCGATCTGCGGAAGCTCGTATAACCCCTCGCCATGAACAACGGCCTCGGTGAACGTGGGGTCAGTGGGACTCGCCAGAGCACCAAAAAAAGCAAGGAAAGTTAGAAGCCGATTGGCAGACACCATGTTGGTAAGTCGATTTGGATTCTTTGTAGAAGGGAAGTTTGCTTGGGGATAAGGAAGAGGGTTAGCCTTTCTTTTAAAGATGAGCATAAGAAACTCCAATTTGTCGCCTGTTACTGAGACATGTGCCCCTGACCTGGAAATTGATATATCCTGGCCCGATGGTTCCAGGAGATATTTAATTCAACTGTAACCAGGGGTCAGTAAGAAAGTACAATGGCAGGCTTCACCGAATTGAACTTCTTGAATTGCCTGGTCAACTGAGACTAGCTGTCTCAAATTAGACCCTTTTGTACGTTGGCTCATCATCGCTTGGGAGCCACATCAGAAGGCCAATGGGAAGGTTTCTATTTGATCAACCAACAACAGACGAGGGATCCGCAGTTGAATTCCTGGAGTGTAGATCTATGTATATCCTTCGACAGCAATATGAACTTAGCGAATCCTCGTGATAGGCAATTCGGGAAAGTTACGTTCGTTGTTACATGTACCCAGGGTCGGATATTAGCCGTCGGTGTCAACCCAGGTGGCGTTCCGCTTATTAGGACCCAAAGTAGCGCTCCTCTACGTCCCAGCTTCGACCCCATACCAGGGTTACATGCTGTGGCCGCTCACCACCTTTATTGTACATATTCTCGCCGGGTCGGTGTGGTTTGCTTGTATCGTAGTTTTCTGGGGCTTTGAGGATTATACTCGCGGCCGTTGATGGTGGACACCATTGGCAAGCACATGCTTTTCACCGCAACCCGAAGACCTAGTGCCGTGGATCGAAGTGGGCCAGAAGTGTATGAAGGCGGCTTGAGCCGTTGTCACTCGAGGAATTATATCACAAGGGATGAGTCTTAGGATGGTGAAGAGTTTAATTGGATACCGGACAGCAACTTTATGATTAGTGATGTGGATACACGGATGGTTGCATGATATAACCGCCAGACTGTTTCATCGGAAATGTCCCTGCCCACATAGAAACGAAGGCCCGCACGAAGGTTTGTTGGACAGGAGGTATGACCCACATTGCTCGCCCGTGTGGGTTTGCAAATCCCAGCTACTAGCGGAGTCTAGTCGCGACCATCGCCTGTTCATAACCATTTCCAGGAAGACCCTGTATATTGGACAGGACGTCGTCTAGAGCTATTGCAGGATGATACTGTAAGGACATAGTTATTTACAAGTCACGGGAGTTTAACAAACCACACCAATTCGAAGTTGGTTCGAAGGATCACGGAAAGGAGGTAATCATGGCCATTCACAAGGCATATCGTCGGGATTTGCGGCCATCGTTAAGAATCGTCCAAGAAGCCAGGCAGAGATGAAGAAAGCGGACTCAGGTCGCTTGCATCACCCTGGTTGATTCATACTGCAACAAGTTTTGAGACAATATGCAGGGAGTTACCTTGGACCTTCCGATTTGCGTGGGCTACCAGAGGATGTGATACAAGCCAAGTAAGTTGGGTTGGTATGTGAAGATCTCATCGGCAATGAAGTACCACTGGCTCTGCCGAATACGAGCTGTGCTCCCCTGTCCTCTAGGAACTCGTTAACATCAACTCTTTGTGGTACGGGCTGGTTACCGGTGAGGTTGGTCTGGTTCGATGGAGCCTAGCCTACGCCTTGTGGGGCCTATTCGCCTTAGTAAGGGCTACATAAGCCGCTACATACGGATCAAACTACTATTTAAGCATTGTGGGCCGGATGTGGATGTAACATGAATAAATAGAAATGTTATACCATAGCTCTATTATACGAGATTCTATTGACAGCCTACTGCTTTGAGCAGTCAGATATACCATTACAACCATTGGCCCCCTGAAGACCGAACCTTGTACTGCGCAGTATAGTGCCAGATTCCTTTGTTATCAAGTAACATATGACTATCATGATTAAGTTAGTTACTGAAAGGCTTGCGCTTCGGTTCACCTGCTGCATGCTAAGTCCAAATGCCTTAGACTCAGGTTCGATATATTAGATTACTTTAATGTTATGGCGGCTCAAGAAACGCAATATGGCCCATACAGATCCCTAAGGCCAAGAACAGGATCGTGAAGCTAGTTACAGGGGTTGGATAGAGCCAACAGCTATGGTAATATTAAACCCTTCTAGCTAGTGGGCATTTGAAGATTGAAGACTTGGCATTGGCAGACCCGCTGATCTGAGACACGGGTGACATAGGCTAGCCTACAAATCTTGACGGCCTTGGCATGTTTCTGATATAGAGATTGTCTATACTGCCTGGGGGAAATGCTATGGACATCGGCATCATATTGATACCAGACCCTGAAATGCGTATGTCGCCCGGACCATACTTATAATCTATATAAGACCGAATGATCTCAGAGAACAAAAACTTCATCAAAGCCACTGTGTGTCTATCTCTTTCGCTCATTTCTGCTATAGCACGTTCTCTATTTTGTCTGGGCTGGCCCTTTCATTCACTTGTCCCATCCTCTTTGTATTGTCAACATGAAGCTCTCTCTTCTCGTCACTGCGGTCATCGCACCCTTTGTCTCGGCCCATTACTTCTTCGATACACTTGTTATTGATGGCCAGGAAAGCACTCCTAACAAGTATGTCCGTTCCAACACCCGGCCCGAGAAATATAACCCGACCAAATGGAAAAACACCCGCGATGATATGACCCCGGATATGCCTGATTTCCGCTGTAACAAAGGCTCTTTTACCTTTGCTGGACAGACTGGCACCGCGGAGGTTAAGGCCGGGGCTAAGCTTGCCATGAAGCTTGGTGTGGGTGCTACGATGAAGCACCCTGGCCCTGGCCTTGTATATATGTCCAAGGCTCCTGGTGCGGCCAACAAGTACCAGGGCGACGGTGACTGGTTCAAGATCCACGAGGAGTCCATCTGTGATAAGAGCAAGGATATCAAAACCGATGCCTGGTGCACTTGGGGAAAGGACCGTATCGAGTTCACTATTCCTGCGGATCTGCCGGATGGCGAGTATCTTATTCGGTCGGAGCACATCGGTATGTCTTCCGCAATTTATGGAAATATAAACAAGAATGCTAACACTTGGGAAAGGCGTTCACGGAGCACATGATGGTCAAGCTGAGTTCTACTACGAGTGAGTTATTCTTCCCGTCTCGATCATGACTCTAGTTTGATACTGACGGGGCTTCCAGATGCGCGCAGGTCAAGGTCACCGGCGGTGGCCATGGAACACCCGGACCTACCATCAAATTCCCTGGCGGTTACAAGAAGGATGACCCCTCGTTCAACTTCAGTATCTGGGGTGGCATGAAGGATTATCCCATGCCCGGTCCAGCCGTCTGGGGTGGTGCTTCGGGCTCTAAGCCTGCTTCCAAGGTAGCTAATGTCAATGGTGCCGGTGCTTCCCACCAGGAGGAGGCAGGAACTTGCGGAAGCCACCGTGAGCATGCCCGTGACTTCAGCTACTAAGGAAATATGCTACGTTCATTGCGGATCTCTTGCTGATCCGCTTAGGTGAAAGCTGTGTTTCCAGCTTTTGGTCGATAGTTTTGCATTCTCGAATGGGTTGGAATGAGTACTCCTTAGTCTGTTCCAGCTACACAGTCTGGTCTAAGTCCGTTTGTTGTCGTCGCTCTTGTTAAGTGCTTCGCTTTGGAGCGGAACCGCGACCTTTCGTTATAGATGGATTTAGATTGACACTTTTTTGAAATACATTTTATTTGTCTATAATATACACAGAAGAGTACGCAGCTGCAAGGCTGCTATCTGAAAGCTCAATAGTGCATTTGTACATGACAGGTCGCCTTATGTCTGTTGTAGGTTTCTGATCGCTGACTATGCATACATTCGTTCTTGGATGATCTCTGACATATGATCATGTCTTTCCAATATCCTAACATTCCCCCAATAATCCGTTTATGGTCAAATGGGGCGATATATAACCATAATATGGGTCACGACCTCGAAAGCTATGCACAGTATTACTGATCAAGGTCGTTGGTTGAGTCAATCTCCCCGCTAACAATGCTCCGAAAGAACGACTCGAGATTTGTGCCCTTCTGAAAATCTGGAAACAGCTTCCAGAAACCTAGGTACCCCAGGTATTCGGCGTACTCTGGTGTGTTATCTCCTCGTACACACCAAGATATCCGATACTGCCCCATATTGTAATTGGCACAGTCCATAATATTATCTGGATGCTGCATTGTATGAGGACTATTCTCGAGTCTTTTTCGGTAAGTCTCGATGATCTCGTGGATATCTGCCAAAGACACCTGAACATATATGAGAATTAGCCAGCCATTTCTGTATATGGGGAGTTGCTGCGTTCGTAAAAGAATAATCAATATTGACATACGTAGTCCTTCTCCGGTTCCTTCGCCCGTGACTATGGCCATGGTATCCCAGATTTCATGCATACTAAGCACCTCTGTGTACGCAAACACATGCTTGTTGATAGTCCTAGGATCCGCCACAATCTGAGCAAAATACTTGCCAACATCTGCTATATCAGTCAAGGCAAATTTCTGGTTTCCATCCTCCACAATACGGTGATCAATATAGGGCATATGAGCTTTATCTGACTTGCCGGACGGGACCTCAGGGGCAAAGACCGAATACCAGCAACCGACATCAATAACGGTATAGGGCAGACGTGCCCGTTGAATTGCGCCTAGGATTTCAAGTTTCTACAAGTGCTGTTAGTAAATATGGTCATTTAGGTACCTGAAGAGCAAAAGCGCACATGGTCTTTGATCCAGTGGACACCTTTAGGGCATGGTCCCACCCATTCCGAGGGAATAAAACGTTTAACGCCAGCCTCCTTTGCGGCTTTGATCCAAGGAAGCTGCAAGTCGAGATGTTCGCAATTTATACTGGAGATAAGAACATCGATATTCTTTAATTGGTCAACGAGCTTTTGATGGGGACCGCTTATATCATAGCCGACAATCCAAACACCATTTGCTTTGAGCCTTTGATTTTCCCAGCGATTCACGGAGGATTCTCGGGTGAAAGATGTGACGGTCTATATAGTGTAGGTTAGCACAGCTTGAGAAACAATCGCCAAGTACAGGCAGCGTACGAAGGCTATTGGTGAAGACAGTAGACCATTAACCACCGTCTGGCCTGCGTTGCCAGTTGCCCCGATAACACCAACGGTTATTGCAGTCATTCTTGAGAGAGATCCAAAGTTGTGATGGTGCAGATGAAAAGAAGAGAGGATTCGAAAAGAGCAGATTCGATCACTTATATAAGTTTCACTAAAAGTTTAACAAACCGCCACGCTCAGGGGATCTCAATTCTGGCTCAAGAAAATCGGTGGTATTATCTTCTGTTTGGAGCTCAGCTCGACGTTTGAAATGTGGTGCTCCATGGTCCAAAATACCCAAAGTCCATTTCGTCCGAGGACCCACCAAGTAACCGGAAGTCGAAAAGCGATCACTTCGGACCAATTTTGCGCTAGTACGCAGTAACTCGGACGAAGAACAAGTACATCGTCCGAAGTCTACTTCGTCCAATATGTGGGCCATTTTTCTTATTCCTTTAGTGAATCATCTTGAGTCAGCATTACTCATATTGAGGTCCACCAGAAGCAGATATTTCCTGGGGCAAAGGTAACCCTGGATTAGGACCAAGCACCACCATCCGCCTTATTCAGAGATTTCTACAGCCCAGTTGCCATCACTATCTACGTAGATAGCAACGAGGTGCGTGATATAAGCCAGATATGGTCAGTGATGCTGGAGGGTAAGACGAACCGGATGGTCTCGAGCTATCAAACCGTCTTGTGGTTTCTGTACTTGGTACCTACTTAATACTGTAGGGTGACAAAGATCCGTGTCAATTTTACTTGCGGTTGCCTATGTTCAAAAAGAATCAAGGAGCCGGTATCCATTTTCTTATCTCGTATCACGCCCGACATTGCAGAAACATCACAATGCGCGCCACTCCTGTTCAAATCATTCCGGCCCTGGCTTCCTACCATAGACGACATATCTTGAGCGACAGTTAGCAAAAGATCACCACAGTGGAGTACCGAAGGCGGAATCCCGAGAAACGTACAGCTTCCCATAAATATGCAAAGACCTATCCCGAAGTTGCTCCTTAACAAGAGCCTGGTGCAATTTGGCCTCAGATTCCGGCCATCCCAACACTTGTGTGTACAAACGAAGACCGTAAGCCTCCACGCCCTCTGGGGCCTGCACATATTGCCATTTCCCAATCTCTTTAAGCTGAGGATCCTTGGGCCATGGTCCGTACGGAAGCACGTAGACCGCCTCAGTCACACTCTCAAAACCTGCGTTCTTCATCCAGGCCTGCAGAGATGTGGCAACATTCATCGGTCTTCCGGTGATGTCACCCGCTTTGTTGAGGTTGTTGATATACTCTCGATAAGGCGAATCTTGTTTGAATGTCCCATCATCGCTGAAAGCATCTATGGCGAACTCAGCACATTCGAAGTATCC
This sequence comes from Aspergillus pseudonomiae, assembly GCF_009193645.1. Classification (NCBI taxonomy): domain Eukaryota; kingdom Fungi; phylum Ascomycota; class Eurotiomycetes; order Eurotiales; family Aspergillaceae; genus Aspergillus; species Aspergillus pseudonomiae. The sequence goes on from NW_022476111.1 coordinate 39,219, forward strand.
GTTTGGTTTCAGATGGTCGTAGGCCTGTTTCATTAGACGTCCCCAGTCTTGGACACATCTGACCCCGGTTATCAGTTGACTGTGATCCGAATGCTCAGAGCCGGGATGTATTGTATACGTACCCTGAAATTGTGCGAGCATGAACATAATCGAAGTAGTTCCGATCGTGCATCCATACATTCTCGAAATCATCGACAACAAATTCGACATTTGGGGGAACCCAAGATGGCTGGATGGGGCTCAGGTCATTCCCGATAACCTTGGCCGAGGGAAACTGGCTACATGTAGTTAACCGTGTCCTTTGCATGGAAACATTTCTAAAATACATACTCAGCAACATCTATCGCCCAGATACCTGTACCTGTTCCCAGGTCCAGAATTGTCTGGGGATTTTTGACGGGCGCGAGAAATAGCTCTCCGTTGAGTATCACGGAAAACCTCAGGAATAGTTAATGTATCATTCTCCTCTGCGGTCATCAATTCAACGGCTCACATATGATGCACCTGCACCAGTGTTAGTAATTCATAAATTCGTTGCCATTGGACTAATCTCTGACATACCAAGTCGAGGCGATCCTGCTCTGCTTCATCATTTGGCATGCTATATTTTGTATCAGTAATTCAGGGTCCTAAACGTATCATATTCCTAGATTACATGTATTGTGCCTTTTGCGACTGTTAGTATGAGACTAATTTTACAGTTCGATATAACAATACCTGACCATATTTGTGATATCGCCGACCGTTCTCATATTCGTAGTTCAGGACAGATGATGACAGAGAAGTGGTATCTGATGGCAGAGTCTCATTATAGATACTGAACTCATCCTAGGCCCTCTCGTTAGCTTCATTTTCATAACGATGGACTCCCGTCATATTACATCAATCGGTATCTCGCCTGCTGTATTAACGTATGGCTGTAGTGAGCGCGATGGCTGGCCTTGTTCTGGCATCATTAGAACCATAGGTAAATACCCGAAAGTAAACAGAATTTACAGGAGCAAGCTTAGGAAGAGGAAAGAATGGGTGGTCACGCAATGGTGCGGAGGTGGATTCTTCGTGAGTAACCCTACTGATTCCCCGAGCCCTAGCTGCCGGCCTAAATCATACCCCTGGCATCCTACTTCGCCAATTCATGCTGCGCTACACGCGCATTATTAAGAAATAAACCAATTCCATGGCCATTTATGATGTTTGTCCTACTTGAGGGACATTATCGCTCATGCACTGCACCCAATGTGACAGGATGGGTGACCCACCGTCAACGGTCATTGCTATCATTGGCTTGCTTCCGATATTGGCGTGTATTAACTACATGGATTGACCGTTAGGTGCAACCTCGATCCCCGATTTCCGAGTCTCAGTACTACGTGTCCATTGGTTTAAACAAAGAGATACCGGGTGGAACGCATTCCCTGCAATAAAGGTCCTTTATGCCAGGAAAAGATCCTTCGCCAAGGCATTGGCAAACCGAGGCCCAATTATTCCATAAACCGATACCTGTAGGTCTTTTCTACTCTCTCACTCAGTAACGTAATTAGTTTGATAGAACCAAAACCCTTCTCCCAAAGATCAATACTCCAGAAACAATGACCCAAACCCGAAACATCCCACCTCTATAACTCCATAAACAGCCACTTCCTTTTAACACAAGGACGCCCGATTCCCATACGAAACCCGAAACTCTGTAGTCTGAACCACCCCATCTTTAGCCCCGTACATAATGGCCGAAAAGCTGTCCATAGACCTTGGTCTGCTGGTAACGGTGTTCGTCCTCGTTTGTCTTTGGGTTTCCTCCACATTACTAAAATCATGGAAGGCCTTCCGCGCACCGCTTCCATGTGTGTATCGATCATTGAGTTCGTGTTCGTAGGCGCGCCTATTCGTGAGGCCGGTGCTGCCAAAGTAGACTTTGAACAGGGATCGCATTGCCGGGACCGAGGCACAGATAAGGGACATGTTTATCTCGAGGCTGGTGGTGAGTTCGGCGGCGGACCAGTTCCTAGACATAGCACAGGAAATGTGAGGTGGTGGTGCTAGGGATGCGTGGGAGATATCCAAGTTCAGACACACCATTGAAAGTCTCTTGATCTCAAGGCGATCACTGTCGTAACCTGTCTTGCGATCGATGCACAAATGGTTAGGATACCGATGCCGAAGGCGATTATCAGGCCGACTATCTTTTTCAGTATTCTTACTCTTCTGGATTGGCGAAATGGACAGACTCACTCTTGCGGCGGTTATTTGTTTGTAGTTTCTTCACGATGGGGATGGGAAGGAGCGCCAGTAGGATATCCGTCGTAACATGGAATGCACCGTTGAAGTAATTGAAACTCATCAAGTCGAGACAGCCTTGGGGGGATTCGGGTCCCCATAAAACGGATATAGGCTCACAAATAAAGGATGCCACCTAGGTTTGTTAGTGACAGGCTCTTCGATGCGTTTATCCAACGACACTGGTGTGAACGCACAAGAGTCGCCGCAATTCCATGGCTAAGTATAACCGCTCTAACCCCGTAGAGAAACCTAATATGGGTTTTATTGGAAGCTAATCGTACATATAATGCGACCATGCTACCTTTCGCTAGTCTAAATATTTGGTTCATGTTAACGTTAGCCGGGCCCAAAAGTTGAGGTTGTGCATTGTGTCGCGATATGTAAGAGTACCCGAGACTGAGAAAGTAGAGAACCTGTGATATCCACGCCCACTAGGTGAGAGTCAACGTCATGTCCGAAGTATGGCGGTCGAATTCATTGAAGGTAACGGACCTTTCGCGTACACTCCTGTTTTTTCAGTGTCAATTCCATAAGGTGGCGGCCAATCCCGCATTCATACATTTTCGGCACAGTTACCAACTCGCCGATCGATGCAAGCTATAAGATCCCGATGAAAAACATCATCAGCCTATAGAAATGGATAAGTAGAGATAACCATACCGAAGCTAGAATAATCAGGATGTCGTCAGACCCCAGCTTGCCCAGCAAGAACTGCCTCGCATATAACCTACGGAATCACCCCAGCTAGGTTAGTGGCGTTGGCTCATCTATTCACCAGAGACCACACACCTCATGCCAATCATAATCATGGCAACCCCAAATATTACATAACTTCCAACTTGGAGGTCTTGCTGCGACCCCGGCTGAATGGAGACCATGCTGGTAGCAGGGTATCACATTAAGCCGAAGAGTGCTGTTGGCTCCACAGGTAGAGTCAAGTCTTATAGATCTCCGCACGTGGGTGCTACATGACTTTATACAACGGCACCATAGCCGGAAAGGTTCCGATTTAGCTTCTTGATGTGGGTTAACAAGCGCAGATATATGTATTTAGACCCTGTGGTCCGTTTCTTGACTTGTGGGCCGTAGACACCCGGGGACCCTGAACTATACCTTGGACGTATAAAAGGTATCGGATAGATTAGATCCCCACTATTCAAGTTTACGCTTTTAGGTTAAACCTAATGGTATCCATATACCCCTCTTTGTTATTCTTCAACCTTGACCTCACCTACATCATCACAGTATCGCAGTTCGGGGGAGAGCGGGTAAACTCGTAACAATTCAAATCTACCATCCCAGAGCTCACCCATCAGAGTTTCTCAAGCAGTCCGGCCAATTCCACGTCAATAGAACACTGGGCGCTGGGAGATAGGATATAGGGTTGTCTTCATGTTGTCCCTTGCCACGTGAGGTCCAATGCCCTTCGGGATCTAAAATGTCCCAATGATTTAGAGGGTGGGCTACTGAAAAACCAGGAACTCGAAGCCCCTCCTGATACTGTGTAGACCCTTAAGGATCAAATAGTTAACCCGGTGACGTGGTCAAGAGATTCGATGCGGAGCTCGATCCATCGCCGACACTGGCGATCGTTGCCAAACCATGATCCTGCCGGAGGACTGTGAGACGGTGAAAGTTTGGGAACTTCGGAAATTCGTAGGGGTTTTTACCATCGGCTAATCCGTGGAATATTCCACCGAATAAGCGAATTAGGGGAGAAGTCTAACGTGATTCACCTTCATGGTGAAGCCTCAATCAGCTACCAGTTCTCCGTGGCCAAGATTTGGGGATACACGACGAAACTGTACATACATAGTGGTTGTAACCCCACCTACCATCTACACAGTTTTTCCATGGGTTATATCTGCAGTCATTGCAGGATAATTATAGCCAATGCAGGAGGATCGATCTTACCTACACAGCCTCACGAACGGTGTTCATCTATTCCATTCATAAAACCGTTTGTTGGGTCTTTGTAACTTGCGCACTCCGACAAGGCCTCGGAGTAAATGCCACTACTAGTAAGTAGTATCCGCGATCCACAAACTAATAGACTACTATACTCCGTGAATAAAGTCGCATGCAATAGTAATGGAGCACTTGTTATTGCCTTCCCATGCTGTGCATCGGCTAATCGACTTCTCCATACGGTTTTCTAAAAGAGAGTGCCCTGCAAGGCTGTACCTTAAACGGGGGAGCAATTGATCCAGGGCGAAACAAGTGGTGTGCGTCTTGCATACTACACTATCGCGTTAGCCATGCTCTAGGCGAGCAATCGGGCCATCAAGTACTAATAAATGCATCTTAGCTTTTCGACGGCGGCGTCCCTGTGGAACCTTAACAGTTACCGTTTGCTATTATATGATTATTAGACGCTATCGGGATGACCAAGGCGATAGTGTTATATGTTCCCCTTTCTGCAGAATGGTGGTCTGGTTTACTTTTTATGCCAGGTTTGGACCATGGAGCGACGATCTTGAAGAGTAGATACGACTCTACTCGAAAGGATGTAGTTATAATCACCGAAGGCAGTTTCGGGCAGGGTTTCGGAAACGAGCTGAAATTCACATCCGATACTCGCACGTACGGTTGAGGGGAAACTACGGAGTAATTATCACCGGATTTTCTCCGACAAGGAAGCATGCAAAAAGATACATGGAAAGAAAACAAAAAGAAACGACCGAGACGCGACTCGAACGCGCAACCACTGCCACATTCCGGAACCGGAAGGCAGCGCGCTACCATTGCGCCACCCGGCCGTTTGTTGAAATCTGAGCTGATTTTCTTGCTTTATAAGCTAGGGTGCAATGTTAGAGTTTCCACACTTATCTTCACTTCCATGTCATACCTCGAAGTCGAGTCTTCTTTGGGGAGCAGCTTTGTTCTCCAATTTACAAGTAGTTATCTCTGTCTACTACATTCCTAGATGCTTTTCAATACTTGTAGCCATGTTTATGGTCGGTTTTCACCCATTTCGTGGTCACTCTGTTGTGACCTGAAGATATGTAGTCGGCTATATATATCGGAGCCCCAACGTAACTGGTGAGTGGCTACACCTGTTGAGTAGAACTCTGCCCGTCATTTATTTTAGAGCTATTCAATTACTAGGTTCTCATGCTACCAGGAGCTTTAAGAAAATTGAGGAATTTAGTAGAGTACGAAGAACGGCTTAAAAGCTATTTAAACTTCTGCCCTATCCACAGCGGTTAAGTCAACCCTTCCACATACTCTCCCCGCTGCGATTATGGCGAGAGTAAGGGAGGCCACTGTGGGTACTAGGTTAATCAAGTCTAGTTTCAAACAGAGAATACGGTGCAATGGAGCATGGCCTCATGTTCTGTTCCTTCATACTTCTCGATTGAAGAGAATTGATCCGGATAGCTTTAAACGAACGAACGAGCAAACATGGAGATGAGTCAATTGCATTACAGAGGACCAACTATCTTGATATGCGTCAGTATTATATATTTTCATAATCAGAGAAGAAATGAAATGATCGCTTCCATTCCTAGCAGTCGCTTCTCTGTAGCAAGATTGAAAGCCTTGCAATTACAACTAGGCCTGTATGGCTTACCAAAACTACATACAAGACTGACTATGATGGAATCCCTAAAATACACAACTACTCAGGGTGATAGACCAGTAGACCCTGGTCAACAGGCTGAGGTCATAGACAGGGGCTCAAGATTAGCCCTATCTTAAAGACCGATGGCCGGCGACTGGATCCATGCTCTCTTTTTCTTTCATTATTTTCAAGGCTCAGGTCGTTGCACGGGTCGATGCAAGACTACAACTAGTGAGTAGCCACAGATGCATGTGTGAGGTACTATTGAGAACTAGATTACCGGCTAGATCCGTCCCTACTCCACAATAAAAAGTGGATATTTCTACTTTTCCCGGTATTTCCTGTCATTGGACTTTTGTTGTGGTTTGGAGTCTACTCAACGCTTTATATAAAACCAGCGAGAGACAAAGGGGGAAAAGCGAGGAGTTAACTAGGTAACTAAAACTAAGGCTCACGATACTAAATGGTTCTTGCTAACGAGCTAGTCGAGGGACCAACCTGACTAGGAAAATGCGTTTCTCTTTATCAGCTGGTGGAGATCTCAGCTCATTGTGGAGTCCAAGGGTCTTGACTAATACCAGAAATAAGTGGTCCGATCAACGAACCATTGTTCAGAGAACACTGATCTAGACCCGATCAACCCTGTCTATGACCGTACTGCGTCTCGAATGCATTAACGTCACAACATTCAAGTATTTTGTACCCCTAACCGTGGCTAGAGCTACTGACGTAGACTAGCTATACTAGTAGTCACAATACCTACTCTGCGCAGTGATATATCTCCCTCTGTAGGGAGTCACCACACAAATAGCTTTCTGATTCGGTGGCTCTAGAATTAAGCGTTAGAGTGAAGCGCGCTTGTATGCAGTTATTGACCGCACTAAGACATCAATGATACTTCCCTTGGATAGGAATGCATTTGGAGACAGGGTAATAGTAAATACGACGTTGTCATGGTCATATGACCTTCACTAGAGTGGCATAGCAGGGTTGAGTGTGGAGTAGAGAGGGTATTGCGGCCAGGGAGAGCAAGTCCCTGATTCAATTGTTCGACTTCATGATTCACCCCATGTTAACCGTGATACGACATCGTGCCAGCCTGTGAAACTATGCGATGCGATGCAGATATCACAGTGGATATGCTCAGCTCATCGACCTGCCAGGGAACACATCTTCGCCACAAGAGGGGAAACGATTTAGAATTGACTGTCTGGTGTCCTGTCTCCTGCTCACTCAACATATATAAACCCCTTCGTCGTTCCCTAGAACTTTTCTAAAACCATCTATCACAAGCAAGCTTTCTTCCAGCCAATTTTCACAGATCCAATTTCCAAGCTCTCACCCAGTTCTCAAGTGACCCAACCAATCCGTTCACCATGCGCTTCACTGCCCTCATCGCAGCCACCATGGCCCTGGCAGGCTCTGCCGCGGCACAGTGCCACGCTGGCGGCACTGCCAATTGCAAGCCGGGCTTCAACTACTGCGCCAAAACCTTGAACGACCGAGGTAACACTACACGTTTTTGTGTCCGTATTTTCCGGCGATGATGACTAACTTGATTGCCCATTTGAATAGGTGATGCGAACTCCGCTATCGCAGACGCGCTGAGAGCTTCGGGCCATGAGGTGAAGGCAGGACTTCCTGGCACTTGGGACAACTTCATCTTTCATTGCAATGATGATTACACGCTGGAGCTGGTGCAGCAGTGCGATAGCAGCTTTTGTGTGGATGGTGGCCTCAACAAGAACGATCTCTGCGGGGAGAAATGGCACCCTTTCTGAATGTATCTACGCTTTTCTGGCCAATCATTGTGACTGTGGATGGGTGCTGAACGGTGGGATTTGTTGCGACACAAGGGGGTATTCGAGTTCAGAATAGGTGCAGACGTAATCACGGGGTTTAAGATGAGGTTTTGTTCATATTCATTTCAGTAGAAAGTAAAGCTGTAGTTTGTCTTGGTTATTAACTCTGTAGGATATGTCCAAGTAAACTATCTGGTTCGCGGTAGAGAGTCCACTCGTTTGGATGAACTAAATCCATTTTCTATAAGACGTCAAAGCGGGACCTTCCTGGCCTTCTTCAATCTCTTCTTTCATGAGACAAGGCTGGTATGTCCGTGGACAGTGGATTTGCTAGACTTTGATTGAGCGGCTCGAAAGGAAGAGATAACGAAGCTATGTCCGAGAAGGTAAGTTGGGGGTCCAGACTGTACAATGAACATAGGATACTGGACGATCTAGCCACAATCAAGGACAGCAAAAGTTGTATATTCTGGTAGGACTCAGGTTAGTCTACTAAGACTTCTATACATACTACCAGCTTTCCCTCTACTGTTGTCGCAGTGTTGTGATGACTCTTCCCGATGCGGTTAGCCTAGCCTATTGCGGTATAGCGGGACAACAAGCCCTGAGGAATATTTTTGGAAATCTCTGCGCCGTCCCTGGCTCGAGTCACCAATCGACCAGGCGCAAAGGTCGAAAGCAAATTAAAAAGGAATTAATTCACTTAATAACATTCCCCCGAGCGGTGAATTTCCGCATTGTTGTATTGGCAGTAGATTTGACCAAAATACCAACACGTGTTACAGAGAAAACTGGGATTGTACTACTGATAGCTCCACATCTTGCCATCAACAACCATTAAACTTCATCCCAAGTACCACCACGTGTTGCATTTTCATCAAGAAATAAGTTGCAAGTTCCTTGAGATATAGAGCCTCGGCCGTCATGCAAGGTCCCGGAAACAACGATGGCGCGCAGCCGTACGCAACCATGGCTGGGAAGCTGGACCCCAAACTCCTTCAAGCCGTCAAGGTGATGGGCTTTGAGTACATGACGCCTGTCCAACACCGTGTTCTAACAGAGCTTCCAAACTGGCGCAGTGACTGCCTGGTCCAGGCCAAGACTGGTACCGGCAAAACCCTTGCCTTTTTGCTACCTACTTTACACTGTTTACTCCAAGGCCATTCAGCTCCACCAAGGGGTCAGGTCGCTATCTTGATCATTACGCCAACACGAGAGCTTGCTCAGCAAATTGCAAAGTCATGCGACCAGCTTACATCGCAGCTGGCGACGCCTCGTGAGTGCCACATTGCAGTGGGTGGAACGGCTCGGGCATCTGCTCTTTCACGGTTTATGAAGGGAGCGCCGTCCATCCTTGTAGCAACTCCAGGACGACTAAAGGATTACCTGTCGGAACCCTCCACTGCGGAAAAGTTGTCTAACATTCAAACGCTGATTTTGGATGAAGCCGACACGATGCTTGAGAGTGGCTTTCTAGCTGATGTGAAGCGAATCCTGCAACTCATTCCACCAAAGAGCACGGGCTGGCAAGGTATGTGCTTCTCAGCCACCGTTCCACCCAAGGTCAAGGATGTGGTTAGTGTTGTGTTGAAGCCAGGATACACTAGCATCTCGACAATTGAAAAGAATGAAGCGCCAACACACGAGAGAGTACCCCAGTACCACGTGTTGATACCGTCCGTGGCAGACACCTTTACTACGTTGGCCTCCCTTCTCAACCTTGAAATCAAGAGCAGTTCTAAGATCATTGTCTTCGGGGTCACGGCAAACATGGTTGCTCTTTTCGCAGCGGCCTTTTCTCAAGGTTTGACGCCTTTGAGGGTGTTTGAAATCCACTCCAGGCTTAGCCAGAGCGCTCGCACGAAAACCACGGCTCAATTCAAGGAGGCGGCGACGGGAATCATGTTCGCCTCGGATGTTATTGGTCGTGGCATGGATTTCCCAAATGTCGATTTGGTCATCCAGGTCGGTCTGCCATCGAACGGCGAACAGTATGTTCATCGTGTCGGCCGTACAGCCCGCGCTGGCAATGATGGCCGTGCTATCATCCTCCTCACAGAAGCCGAGTCTTTCTTCATGAAGGTCAACCGTCACTTGCCCATCCAGCCCCACCCCCAGACTGACACGATCAACGCGGCCGCTGCCTCATGCGCCGATGCCGTCACTCAGGCCATGTACAGCATTGGTGAAGACACAAAGCAACGTGCTTACTCGTCCTACATAGGTTTCTTCGCTGGGTCGGGTCTCCTGAAGCAGCTGCGTATGGATAAACCCGGCCTCGTTCAACTCGCAAACGAGTTGGCCATAAAGGGCATGGGATGCCCCGAGCCCCCACCAATGGATAAAAAGATCATTGGCAAGATGGGGTTGAAGGGTGTACCTGGATTTAACTATGCAACTGGAAATGACTTGAATGGAGACCGCCCTTCTAGACCACATGGGCGCCCTGGGAATAAGACTCGTGATGTATTAAGTCCCGGAGCTGGTCAAGGAGATCGCAGAGGTTCGGTCTCGAAGAAACGTGGAGGAGGTCGCGGTGGAGGGCGTGGAGGACGTGGACGTGGAGGGAAGCCGAGAGCAGCATAAGTTTGTTAAAGTCGGAGGTTCGCTTGTACCTTTTCTTCTCTAGTTGTATCTGCATATCGGCAAGCATTATTCTTTACAGATGTTATAATACAACTCTAGACCACTGTTGTTTTCTGCACAACCTTCTTACGAGGTCTTTAAATAGGGTTGTATGTCCACCCACACATCTAATGGTACCATCACAGTACATGGAATATAAAGCTCCCATATCATTAAACTAGCGACGTGTCTTCGGTCAGTAAAAGGTTATCCCATATGAAGTTAAGTTCTGAAAATGGCGGCTGGGAGACATCGTTTCTTGCAGCTGGATCCTGAGACGGCGGATCATCGCAATATGGGAAGAGACAATTTGCTTCAGGCATAGACATCAGTGCCGCCTCCTGTCTCAAGCTTGTCACCCATTTAGGATTATCGGCATATGTCTGATCAAAAGGGTCATTGCTTCCGTATGCTATCTCACGGGCTTTGTCTTGAACCATCTGATCAGTAATGTGGTTACCCACAGCAGCCTGCTCGCGTAGATAAACAATAAGGTCGCGTCTGAGGTTAACATAGCGGCTTAGGGCGTTGGGGATATCATTGATGAAAGGCAGGACTTCGTTACCCCCCATATCAAGAGCATCCGTCGTTTTCCAAGGATCCATGGTTTGCCGTTCATGCCCTACGAGGTAGGGGGGCATGGCATTTTCCACCAACCTGGTAACATCAGGCTCGAAGCCCCAGCAACCCTTCCATTGAATCATATCTGCACCCTTCTTGAAGTGGTCTGCGACATGATCGACTCTCTCTGGCCATGTGTCGAATCGTGCCTCGCAGAATCCACAGCGACACTTGATGTGCGTTAACGAATCTCGCCACTGGTCCATCGAGGGGTGATAGTCGACATAGTGTGTGAGTTTTAGGTGCTGTCGAAGATGATCCTTTCGAGTAAATATTCGTTGCTCTGATGATCTCTCTCGGCAGGCGAGGTAACCATGAGTTTCGAGATGATCGGAGTCTACGCCTGGGGTCTGGCAGAAGACACAGACGCGGGTACCATCAACTTCGATAAGCCCGCCTTGGGGTGCGCAAACCCATCGATCCACTGGTAAGTGAAGCGCCTTCTCATGTCGCTGCCAGTCGTATTTAGTATTGAATGTATCGGAACAAAACGTGCATTGATACGGTCGCTGGCCCTTCAAGTTTCGTTTGTTCTTGGCCTCATTAGGATGTGGAGGCTTCCGGCGACGACGGCGAGGTCTTGTATTGATGATAGGGGTGGGTGGTCTTTGGCAAGTTCGATTCGACCGATTGAACGAAATATCAGAGCCGGAGGACTGACTGTGTTCGTAGCTGCTGATTGAAGGAGCCCCTACCACGAACGAAGTGCTTGAGCTATTACTTGACACGGCATCCCGGCGGGCCGGATATGTGATGCTGTCGTCAGAAGTATATGGGATATCTTCCAGGGCTCGCAAAATGTCGCACGTTTCAGCGGGCTCACTTTCTGGGGGCGAGTTTTGCCACCTCTCAAGTGGTGATAGCAGAGAATTATCGGCGTGGTGTGTCTGTGCCGTAGGTTCACTACCGGCCAGTCTGCGACGACGTGCATTGGTAAACCAGTTCGAGATCTGGGTTACGTCTAACCCCGTCTCACGCCTCAGCTGTTCCTTTTCTTGCTCGGTAGGATATGGATAATCCTGGTGTTGTTCGAGCCACGACCGCATGATACTCACTGCAGTAGTGGAAAATCGTCGGTTCTTTCTTTTTGCTCGTCTTCTACTACCGAACCCTATGCTGGTGCTGGAGGAAGGCTCTGGCTGAAGGCTCTCGCACGAAGAACTTATGTGTGAATGCCGTTCAGATAATATATCCGAAGCTACCCTGTCAGAGAGCCCAGAATTATCGAATGTGGGCAAGTCAGGAAAATCCCTACTCAAGGGGTTTTGATAGGCATAGTTTAGACCCCCGTATGACTCAAACAGTTCTGTCGGTAGTTGAGAGTGTACACTTGATCCTTGAGACGCCACCTCAGGCTGTAGCTCATCGAATGAGGCATGGCTTGAAGGTCGGCCAGAATGTGCAACTATCTCTTCTTGGAACAGTCTGTAATCTATGTCACCGACCAGGGCTTCGTTCGAGCTTAGAGGTGGGAGCAACAAAACGTCTTCGCAGTAATGGGGAGTGTCATGGTGAGCGCGCTCCATCCGAGTATGGAAAGCTGGAAGATACTCCGTACAACAGCCCGTTCTTTTCTTGATCAGAACTCCTTGAACAGAATTGAAGCATAGGACCTACATACTCAGCGTGTGGCTGAACGATAATCCTGGATCGCTGGGTGGTAGCCACGAAAGCTTTGAAAGGAAAACTCAACTGTACGCCGGAGTAGGCCGTTAATACTGTGCAAGACGGATTCCGTGGGTCTTTTACGCCCTTTAATTGACGGCGTTTTTGGTTCCACAAGTGCTTGGCTGCTTACTCTGGTTGGGCTGTAGAGCGTTAACCGTGGATCGGATCTAACAAACGATCCTAATTTTCTGCAAGACTTATGCGTTAGAACTGACCATTCACAGGTGATGACTATCATGAATCAGCAGCATTATCCTGGATATGGAAGGCGGTATAGTATCTTCCCTCTTGACCGCCTGATCCCATGACGAGACTGCGCCCTGTGTCATTGTTAGAGTCTCCACACCCACGGTGATCCTCTCGCCGTAACCCTTTAGTAGATGTTGCAGACAGTCTTGAGTCATCTCACCGATGGGCTGCTAGGAATGGTCCTTGGAAATCAATAGCGCACAGCCAGTACCATTTGCCGCCATCGAAAGACCACCGTTTCTTCCTAGGTCAACCTGCATGACTAATACGCTGTAGTCAAGACGACCTCGACCCCGAACTTAAAGATCGGATGCATCCCGAGTGTACAATATTAAATTTTTCGCTCGATTGCTTCTTGCATTGTACAATATCTCTCGCTGGCTTCTCCACCCGGAGACACGCGTCTGTCAAGCCGTCAAGCCGATTCAATCCATCCCCGAAGGATTCACTATATCAGAACAATGGCCACAATCACCCAGTCAGTTTCCACAGCAGTCGAGCTGCAGGAGCGCAATCAGGTTGGAGGGAGACTTACCAAACATACTGGGGATCCAACACCGCCGGGGGATTCAGATGAGCTATTACAGGCCTCACTCGCAGCGGATGCCGAGGTTCCTGATGGGGGCTACGGCTGGGTAGTTATTTCTGCATGCGCAGTAATTACCTGGTGGTTCATTGGAACGTCCTATTGCTGGGGTGTCCTCCAGGCGGCATTGGTTAGGGAAGGGTTATCATCGTCTTCCACCCTGGCTTTCATCGGCTCGCTGGCCACAGCATGTATCTCATTTTTGGGCATAATCAATGCGAATATCATTCGGAGATTAGGCACTAGGATTTCGGCCCTACTTGGTATCTTCTTGCTCGGCCTGGGCCAGGTTCTCAGTGGCTTCGCCACCAAGAATGTAGGTGGCTTGTTTGCGACTGCCGGTGTTCTCTTCGGCCTTGGAGTCAGGTAAGCAAGTCGTTTCTGCTTAGCCTATTATCCAGAGAGCTAAGCCGCGATAGCATTTGTTTTATGGTAGTCTCTGCAATCCCTGCGCAGTATTTCAGGGCAAAGCGCGGCATCGCTAATGGGATAGTATACGCCGGAGGGGGCCTCGGGGGTACCGTCATCAGTTTTATCATGAACGCCTTGCTTGGTAAAGTGGGAATAGCGTGGACCTTCCGGATCATTGGTTTCATGATTTGGGCTACGGGCCTGCCAGCAGCATGCTTCATTAAAGAACGGGTACCAATTCGGCGCACGCAGTTTGTGGAGTGGTACGTTCCCCTGAAAGCCTTTTTAACATGCCTAATGCAGGACCCCGTTTTTAATTTTCTCGCAGGCGACTCTTCCGTGACATTCGATTCTCTTTGCTGTTCGCAGCCGGCGCAATTGCAACATTCCCGCTTCTTGTTCCCCCTTTCTTCCTTCCGTTATACACAGAATCGATGGGAATGGCCTCGGGGGCAGGTGCAGGAGTGGTAGCTGCATTCAACTTCTCCTCTGCGGTGGGAAGGCTGATGTGCGGCTTCTGCAGTGACCGACTGGGACCGCTGAATACCTTGTTTATGTCTCTTTTGCTCAGTGCCCTCAGCATCCTGGTCCTCTGGCCTGTTTCGACGTCTATCGGTCCGCTGATTGTCTTCGTCATTATTAATGGAATGGCCAATGGTGGGTTCTTTTCGACCATGCCGACGGTCGTTGGAAATGTATTTGGCTCCGCTCGAGTAGGCGTCGCAATGGGCATGATTGTGACCAGCTGGGCCGGAGGTTATTTGATGGTATGTTCTGCTTCCCTTGCTATCGTTTCAGCTATATGCCCCATGTCTATCCCTTTGCCAGACGTTGACGGTTCCACACAGGGCGCTCCAATTGCTGGGTATATTCTAAACGCGTCTGGCGGAGAGGATGCTGGGATTGGAGCCTATCGTCCGGCCATATTCTACGCAGGAGGCATGACCCTGAGTGCATCTTTGTTAGCCATGCTCATTCGCCTTAAGACTGATGCACAGCCGTTCAAGAGGCTCTGATATGAATGAGTTACACCGGCTTATGTCGACTGCTGCAACTTCTGGGGAGTGGAGGTATGTCTTGGGTCTACCCCATTGAGGGTTACATGGTATCTTGCAGCCTATCATTATGCTGTGGCGTCAGCAATTAGTGTCTGGCCCCCCTGGAAAGCTAGAGACGCCGAGGTTACTAGAATGCTGAAGCAAGCCTCTACCAGATTGCTGTGGGTCCTTAGTTTCTGAAATATGTCTTCACAATGGACCATCAAAAGTTCCTTGAATATTTGCCCGTCAAAGACAGCTCTGTATTGTAGTTCGCTCTTATGTTTAGACCTCATAATATTTGAACAATGCCATTTTTCCAGAATCAGAACTTCAGCCAGGTTAACAGTAGTTTTAAGCTATCCTTTCATTTTCCTATAATATCGCACAGTTAAACTAGCCAGTCAACCCTGCACCATGATGTTTACCTCGGTAGAGACACTTGTGCATGCCTTGCCCATCATAGGGAGCTGCCGTCGCCTGTGCGCGCCCCGTCAAGCTTCGTGAGGCAACTCCCAGTAGGCAACAATGTACAAGTTGCATCCACAGGTTTCTCCATTCGTCCGAAGAATAGCTCGTGTGACCTAGACACTTATGAATACTTCCTCCATGCCGACTCGTCGTGCGCCGTAGTGGGTCTGCTAACTGATCCACCCCTCTCGCGATACTCGGGTGTACGCAGCATATACCAGAACGCCGGCTTTGGAGAAGCCACGAAAGACAACACAAAACGTTCACAGATCCCCCCTGACCGCTATGTACAGTATTCGCTTTTCCAATAAACAGACAGAGGACAGTTCTCTGATATTTTTCAACCAACCGCCCCCATACCTAAGAGCCCAACAACGCAGGACTTCCTGAACAGTTCAACCTTGTTCTACACGTTATCCATATAAAATGCTCACCAAACCCCTCTTTGCATCCCTTGAGATACTCGTTTCGACCTCGCTACAGTGTCTTACCACGGCTTCCTCTACCCAGGGATGTCCTTGTCCGACATAGTTCCTATTCGCCGTTGGGTAAGACCTCTTCGGACTCCCGCAAGAAAGTAACCATCCAAACACTCCAAACCATGTACAAAAAGGGCGATCCCATCACGGTACTTACAGCCCACGATTTCCCTAGCGGCCATGTAGCCGATGCTGCGGGAATGGACGTGGTTCTTGTCGGAGATAGCCTGGCCATGGTTGCGTTAGGAATGGAGGATACAAACGAAGTGGTGATGGAAGACATGCTGGTTCATTGTCGAAGCGTGTCTCGTGCTGTCCAACACGCTTTCACTGTTAGTATTTCCTTATTCACGTCACTTGTATCCAAGATCACTCACGCCGAACAGATAGTAGACCTCCCCATGGGCTCGTACGAACTATCCCCTGAGCAGGCACTCCAATCCGCCATTCGGATGGTCAAAGAAGGCGGCATGAAAGCCGTGAAACTCGAAGGCGGAGAGGAGATGGCGCCTACCATCCGGCGAATCACCCAGGCTGGGATCCCCGTCCTGGCACATATCGGACTCACGCCGCAACGACACCATTCTATCGGCGGGTTCAGGGTCCAGGGCAAATCTGTCGCGGGCGCAGTCAAGGTATTGCGGGACGCCCTTGCCGTGCAAGAAGCTGGGGCGTTCATGGTTCTGGTCGAGGCTGTCCCCGGCGAGGTTGCTGCTTTGATAACGGAGAGGCTTCGGGTTCCGACGATTGGGATCGGGGCTGGGGTTGGCTGTTCGGGACAGGTGCTGGTGCAGGTGGATATGTTAGGCATTTTCCCGCCTGAGAGGTTTGTGCCTAAGTTTGTGAAGACTTATGCGGATGTTTGGGGAGAGTCGATCAGGGGTATTGAGGAGTTTAAACGCGATGTTAAGAGTAGGGCTTTTCCTTCGTGCGAGTATACTTATCCGATTTCCGAGCAGGAGCTGTTGGAGTTTCGGAGTGTGGTGGGTGCGGTAGTGGACCAGGAGAGTGGACAGAGTGAGTAGAGTTGGATAGTTATATGTTTGGTGAATCATGTTATTACTTCTCTTGCTACGTTATACGAATTCCACTACATGCATTCAGGGAGATAGAACAACTTTAGCACGGACAGAAGCCTTGCGTGGAAAGCCTATGATAAAACATAGTTTTATTGAAGAGTATTTGTTGAAGCGCAACCTAACATGGCAGTGGGCCTTCAGTGAACTCAAATGTAAGCAACGAAAAGGTAGACAGTGGGAGAATTCATGCATCGTCTTTGGAAAAGATTACAACGGCCTTGTTGATTAACGACTCGTCTTCCTCCCTACCATACCGACAGTATCGAGTGAGAGTGGGCTGCAACATGAACAGGACAGTTCTACCCTTATCAGCAGGGCCGGACTTTTCCTTCGCTTTATGTTCAGAATAACAGTGCTTCTTCATGTGCGGAGTGTCCTCATGGAATGGCCCCAGGGAATCGAAAGATCCAAATTCAAAGTCCATCTCATTAGTCCACATCCCAATGCAAAGGTCCCCGGCGATCTGATAGATATGGAGAAGCTCCTGGTATCGTTTAGCTTTCGCCGAGTCAGAGACGGTTTTGAGCAACGGATGTAACAAGGAAGACTCGTGGAGGAGGTTGTACGCGAGTTGTTGCAGTTTACAGTCTCTGAACAGTTTCATGTGCGTCGCAAGCAGTGGGTCAAACGTGGTTTCTCGAGTGAATGCATTTAGGAAGCGGACTGTGATCTGGAGCCACTTTCTCGAATTCCACTTGTCTCGCACGCCGGAAGGTTCAACTGTAATAGAATTAACACAGGAACATATTCTTTGATTTGATAATATACCTTGTTTACACCATTGCCATAGGTTATGGACCTCAGCACGGGAAGGGATAGAGACTTGGCCGTGCTCGCCAGTCACCTTCTCACCATCCTCGTTGAGATAGAAAAATGGATCCTCGATCACATTCTGAAACAGGTCCTTGGCCACTAAGGCTTGAGTGAGAACGAGGGGGAGAAGCTCAAGGATATTGGAAGGTAGTCTCTCCACCAACGAGGTCCAGTCGCCTTGGAGACAATATCCCTCCACACCAGCAATTAGCTTCTGCTTTTCTTCGTCGGACAGTTGCCTTTCTACGGTTACCCACTCCGCTGACCATTCCTGCAGACGCTCTTGTATGACCTTGAGCTTCTTACGAATTTCATCATCATCGTAAGAAAACCACGTAGCCCCACACAGGTAGTACGCAGGACAATCGGCAGGATCAGGATACTGTGCTTGGTCTGTGTCGTGGGGTTTGGTCTTCTCGTCAGTAGGATCCGGATGTCGTGACTGGCGTCTATCGCGCGACGAGGTCCTACCGGTACCTTCTCGCTGAGTCTGAATTGGGTCTTCCTCTGGAACGGAAGATTGGGGCGCAGGGGTCGAATACTCTCCTTTGACCTTCGTCTTCTTGGGTGGAGATGGCGGAGTTGCGGGAGCTTCCTCGGTGGGAGAGACGCTTCTTTTGTTCAGTCTCGCGGATCGTCTTCTTTTCTTCAACCATGACTTGCATTAATACAATGGACATTGTGTAATGTGAATAGTAAGTCATCTTACCACCTGATGTTTCTCTTCCTGGATACTAGGCACTGGACTGAGTTCCCGAGTCTCTGGCTCTGGGGTAGTCGGAGGTTGAGCCGTCTCGGGGGGTGCATTGGTATCTTCCTGTGATGCCCCAACATCAGTTCTTTGAGCACGGCTGAAGAATGAGTACGGCCAAAGAGGCCACCTGAAAAAACGTGATGTAGAATAGGACCGCCATACTTCAGCTTGCTTGGTGTCAGAGCTTGCAGGCTCCTCGCTCCCCTTCTTAGTCATAGCGAGCTTGGTGCTGGAACGAGACCACTAGTTGATGGATGAGAACATAGACAATACTAGTAGGGGTACTTTAATACAAGAATAGCAGAATTGAAATGAACTGGGATTGATCTGATATTCTGACTTTCGTCATGGGCGAATTCAGACATTCTTATAGGTACGGTCTTCCGGCACGGCATGCGATCTGAGAGTGAATGCTGCCCTGCCTTACGAATAGCAGGCGAAGCAGCCTAGAAGCCCACATTAAGGACCCAATAAAGTCGTTATTCTAAAATTAATGATGGGATCCAAAGATCACAAGACTTGACAAAAGTGCTTTGTGCAAGGCGCGTTCATTTGCTAGATTTGTGCAACCGCTCTTTTGAACATTGTTTACTTGCTACCACATTTCCTTAGTATGGCAGAGGTGACAATGATAGAATCTACCACTTATTCAGGGCATCCTTCGCATAGATAGAAAGAGGTTAAGCTGAATACTTGCAACATGGGCTTGTGAAACAAGAACGTAGGCAAAATATAGGCTACTCTCTTTGTTTCCCTGAACAAACAAGAGTGTATGAACAATCGTATGAAATCCTCAGGCTAAACACAAAGACGACAATGAACGAGATACTTTTTAATGTAAGCATTGAGATGCTTTGATGATAGGTGATTAGGCATAATTGTTGCTAGAGATTGATCACAAAGACCCTACATTTTGAACTGGGTGACATTACGTGGCAAACATTGGTCAATAGAGTAGGAGAAAGAGTAAGAAATTAGGTAAGAACTATGAGACAAATGCCATATTACAGAAATTGGCAAACATGCTTAGAGCCCGAATGTATTGAGCGGATGAGGGCAACCCGTACCGTGGTAGGACAACAGCGGTTGAAGAGGAATAAAGAGTAATTTATAATAACGAAAAAGTGACAGAAATATACCACTACAACTCCAATGTGAAGCTATCGACTGGAGAACTCAAAGATCTCTTAGATTGTAAAGAGAATCTGCAAAGATGCAACTGTGTGTCACGTAGTTTCTCTTTATTCTTTTTATATGTCTGGGTGGCACAGTCTACAGGATAACAATGTAAAGCTTGTAAACTGCTTTTCTTGTACGAGGCACAAGGCTATCTATTTATCTGCACAATTCCGATGCCGTTCACATTCAAATCATATATATCTTGGGGAGAATAATACACATTGTAGACAAAAGAGCGAACACCAAGTCTGCGATCAGTATTGCACAGGTGCCCCATTTAACTTGAAATATCCAGGCTGTAGTGTTTGATAGACGCCACGAGGGTCGTATGTTGCTGCCACTTTCTGCAGGCGGGCCTTGCTGTCTGCACCGTAACCCGCAATGACATCTTGGAACTGGCTGCCATAATTCATATAGATATACTGATGGGCAATACCACGCTTCTTTGCTTCCTCGGTGATGACTTTAAAGTAATCGTAAATGAAAGCGTAGACGGCATTGTCGTCGGCCGCGTTATCCCACCAAAAGGCCATATTGAATAGAATCAGCGGTCCTTGTGATGTATCCAAACCCAACGCATTGCCACCAAACTTGGTCATGTTGGCCAGCATCGGCTCCGTCAGTGCCTGGTAAATTATCACAGGGTTGCCACCCGATATGTTGGCTGCTTGCGGCATGACCTCGAAGAAGTATTCAGCCGCCCAGCGGGCGAATGATTCATCTAGCTGCGCCGCAACTGTCCAGTACATCTCCCGGTGGCCGTCGGGGTTTTGGTCATTGATATACTCGGCGTACTCCACTAGGCTCCTGGACTCGGTGATATCGGCCAATGCGGGGATGTCTCTGTATGGCTTAAAGATAGGCGGGTCTGTTGTATTCAGCGCGTATGAGAGCTCTGCAGATGCGACAGTCACTCCTTGCATACGAGCAAATGCGACGTATTGCTGGGCGTTGCCATCGGATGTTGCGCCACGGGCGACACTTACGAAAGCACTGACGACCTCCGGGAGTCGAGCTTGCTCAATGGCGCGCGTAGTCCCGCGCATTGTCGAACTCGGGATTGTATACAAGTTGAACTTGGTAACGAGACCAAGGTTATTGCCTCCGCCGCGGAGAGCCCAGTAGAGGTCTGAAAAGTGTTTTGCGCTAGCAGTCACAATCCGGCCGCTGGCCGTCACGATCTGCGGGTTGTAAGGATGTGCTGTTCACTACCAGGAGCAAAGGAAAAAGAAAACAAAGTAAAACCGGTGGGCTGGCTCACCTCAAAGCTTTCCACATTATCCAAAGCCAAACCATATAAGTTGGAGTGAAAGGCAATGCCACCGCCTGTAACAAAACCTCCCACGCCGAGGCTACTCTCACGACCGCCGACAACGGCCAACCCATACGGTTCGAGTGCCTTATAAACTTGGCCCCAGAGGTTCCCTGGCCCGATAGATGCGACCGAACGATCATCATTCAGGCTTATATCATTCATGTCAGTGAACCAGATGGTAATTCCCCCCGGGCTGCTGGACGCGCCCCGGAAAGCGGCGTGACCGCCGCTCTTGGCCGCGAACGGACACCTGGTTAGCCGAGATAGCAACACAACTATAGCAACATCTTTGTTGACGCCAGGCTTGAAAATACAAGATGGGCGAACTTCTGCCTGCTGGTTAGACCAGAAAGAGTCCGTAAAACTTGTATAGCTTGCGTTCCCCTGAGCTAGGACTTTCTCAGAGCCAAAGATGGAGTTGAGGCTAGTGCACTATTGCCATGTTAGATACGCTGGATTGTTTAGAAACGGATGTGTTTATGAATGGAAACCAACAGCTGCAAGACAAGACGATTCTGTTGATCGCTGTGCCAAATTTGTCAGGGTAGGTAAACTGGATATCTCAACGCCATAATCTTTTAACGCAGCAGTGACGTTGAAGTTGGCCGGCTCAAAGCTGCTGTCGGCTTGCGCTAGAGCAGTGCCACTAGCAACAAGCCAGGCGCCTATGAAAGAAAGCGTGCGTATCATCAAGCCAAGTAAATCACTGTATGAAAAGAAACTCCAAGGTCAAGGATTAAAAAGAGTGAGCCCAATGTGTGAAGGGGATTATATATCTTGAAACCGTATCAACAAGAAAATCATCTGATATACCCATCGACAGAGGAGAACAAATTGAACCTATAAATATTCCAAATTGTGTGGATCTGCCCATCCACCAGCGAATGCTCCTGTTGCTGAAGGATGACGGCGCAGAAAGAATGCAACGCTGCACGCAACCTGGCCCCATATGCCACGTTTTGATCAAACTAGTCTGCATGAAACTTGCACTAATCATTTAGTAAACCACATTGCTCTTCTATCTTGCAGACAATATGCCTCGGTAGATGAATATGCTATACCGCTTCGTATCATCTTGCAATTTTTGCAGTAAGACTTTGGTATGTTCATTAACCGAGAATCCTCGCTTAAACCAAAGGAATTAGTTCTTACTCAGACCTATTCCAATATAAACCTAGTCTATATTGGCCCCCAAATAATTATGGGTGAGGCCCCTGCTGATCATCCATACTAATGTTTTCTAGAAGAATTTTCCTTGCTCCTTCAAGTGGCACTTGGTATGGTTTCACCAGCCATGCATGACAATTAGTGCTTATGCTAATCAAATCCGCGGGGCCCCGTGCGCCATTGGCTTGCCGCTCTTTGCTTTACAACCCCACATATCCTACGCGACAAGAAAGTACAGTATTGCACTAAAAGGGTTAAATAGGCCAGATTGTTACTCACCGGAACTGCTGTAGCAGAAAAATGCGGGTTGGTTTGCTACGTTGTGAAGAAAAGGTCTTTCATCACTCCGACCTTTATGAATTGGTATCTTCCTAAGAAACCTAAAACAACTATATCCCTTTATCAGAGGGTAATGTTGCACTTCAGTTACGATCAAAGGTTGTACAAGACGGCTGGGAAGGTCTCTGGACGCTTTTAATAGGCCTGAGCCATTGACTTTCGTACCAACTGAAAGATTATCAAACAGTAGAATGACCATGCAAGCCATCAATAAACACAACTGCGCTGGAGGCGCTTACTTTGTTAACCGGAGGATGAAATCGTTGATTTGAATTACCCTGAGCCACATACATGACTTTGTAAACTCAACGACGAAATAGTATTATATATAATATGTCCAATCTACCACTACTTGTTAGCATCTGCGGCGTGTTGGAAATTACGACGCGACATTAACATGGAGCATACTAGGGCATAGTCCGCCCACATGACCACTCTTCTATATCTCTGTCTTTCGACTGTCGTTGAAAGACATCCTTTGAAGGCTTCATTCAAGGAACATACTACATTTTATTGGATTCCAACACTAACCCCACAGTTATCGAATACAAGAACATGCTCCTCTCAACCAACATAAATCAGCCCTGCACCAACCCCGCGATAACCATCTGTCCCCAAAAATACAGTCCATACCCAAAAGTACTCTGAATCCAACCACGGCTTCCAGGAGATTTCTTAAACGCATCCTTCGCGACATAAACGTCGCTAGCAACGAACATCGCCGCGCCAAACACTCGCTGATATTGCCAGCGGGACGAAACATCTACCGGGGTTGTCGAAGCCGCTGTGGCAAACATCACGCTGATGATGGTGGCATATACCAGGACCAATGGCTTCATATCTGCAGGAAGGGCGAGATCCAGCACATTACTCGCAGCCGAGGAGTCCGGCGGAGGATAGATTACGCCAAGCCATTTTGCGACCGCCATAGTCGCGAGGAATGTTGTTGTGAAGGTTCCCCACGAGATCACCTCATTGTCCTGGAAAAAGGCCAGGATATAGGCTATATGAGCTGCCGCAAAGGCAACAACACCCAGCTGGAAGGAGACGGAGATTTTCTTTTCCTGTTGGGGGTTGGAGTTCGCATTGTGGAACTCGCTTCGCGAGGGGATTAAGAAAAAGTCTCCCGCTAGGGAGAAAAGAAGGCCGGCAGTGATGAGAGAGCGAGTGGAAGACCACTCCCCCGAAGTCAGGAAGAGTGGCCCGCTGAGGAAAGCGACCGAAGAGAGCATCTTGAATAGGGCCGTGCCAGTGTGGGATCGGGATACGGACTCCGAAATGACCAGCAATGGGAGGGATCCCACCAGAAGGTACACCGCCGGCGGAGGTGGAATCGATAGACTCAAGGACATCTTGGCTGAGTGTAATTGTGTAAATATCTAAGGTTGAGAGGTAGATAGCAGTGGCTCCTGTTTGGCTTTTGCTTATATGTGGCAGTCGGAAAAAAAACCAATGATCAACAGTGGGGACTTGTCTGGGGAATCCATTAGCCAATTGATCGGGTACTACCGAGATCACAAGCGGGATCAGTCTGGATACCTCGGTCGAGTTCTATTTCCTATGCCATTCGTAGACTCTGTTAGACTAGTGTATGCGTTTGTTGAGGTGCAACATTAACACAAATCCTCTTGGTGCTATTTCCCCAATGCAACCGGAAGGGTAAGACACGCTACACATGCTGACCTTTTACAGAGACATCCGAACTGATACCTCCATATATAAGCGTGCAAAGGATACTGTACCCAATTTGTGGCCATTGGGTGTAAAACTTGATGGACGGAGTAGCTGCGATTGAGAAGAAACTTGAAGTACTGTCTTCCATCCAACCAAGAAAATCTTTGGACGCACACTGATCTCATTGTCGTGTTCATATAACAAAATACTCGTCGGAGAATGATGCACGTTTACTACGGCAAAACTTCACAATATTCTGTCTACATTTCATCAAGAGATATGACCTACTGTCACCAAGTCGCCTACCAATATCTGGGCCACTATAGACGAGCATCCTTTTTCTAAGCGGATCGTACGATCTGACATATATTTTGCCTAGCATCATAATTACATTTCGACCAATAAAGACTCGAATAGACGACTACAGTACCTTCCCAACTAACAGGCCAATGAAAAGGTGTCGATGTGATTGAAACCGGAGACTCTTTCAAAGTATTGAAGAGATATGTAAAACTGTGAGTACATTCACCTAAGTCTCTCGCTGGCAGAAATGGACCCTTTTTGCAAAAGCTGGGCTTAGATCCTAGCCAATATATTTGTTTTGTCGGCACAAGACTTGAAGCCAAGCAGAGGAGCAGCCTGAAGTTCCTGCCAGGTTAGGTTAATGTGGTCCATTACTTCTCCGTCATTCATATTATGTGTCCCTTTATCGATATCTTCTATAAATAACTACAAAGCCTGGAATGATGCCGAAGAAGTATACGTCAGGACTGAATGACCGTATAGAATGTAGACAAAGGGACGAGTATTCATTCACCAAGCCAGTTGATTTCATCCTATCATAATCTGCTCTATTAGTGGCTGAATACACAGCTGGGGATTAATTCAATGAAAAAGATGAATTTTTCCTATTCACCTACCGGCCTAAGCGAATGCTATAAATACCAGATATATGCCTTACAACTTCCTCCTCCTTGTCCACTTATTCCTAGGCTTCGCACGTCGACAACCCTTCCAAAGTGTATCATATACCCATATCCAAGACTGAACAGAGCCCCATCACTGCACACAAACCTATCCCACAATGAGGCTTCAGATTGTGATGCTTCTTTCTCTCTTCAGCCTAGCAGGTTCAATAGCCATACCTCCCCATGTCCGTGGTGAAGCTGGTAACTATCTTTCAAGATTTTCATACCCAGTACCATGCACAGAGGAACTAACCATATACCAACCCAAGACGAAGTCATCGCGGACTACAACACCGCGGCCGAGATGGATGCGCGGGACACACTGGAACCCAGAGCCTATCCCCATTGCCTGAGTTATAAGGAATGCAAAGGTGGCTGGTGCCACAAGGGTAACTGTCTGGACAATGTGTGCAAGGGAGCCAATATGTGCCCCAAGGGCTTTTTGTGTGATGGCGCCAACTGCTATAAGCATTTGCCTCCTTGGACGTATGATATTCCCTAGATGGACCGGTAAGTGGCATGTGTGTTTTGCGTTGACGGAAGGATGGTTGTCTGACTTGCTTTCTCTAGGGCGATGTTCCCATGGAGGTTTTGGATGATGGGGGTTTGGCTGTTGAGATAGTGGAAGAGTGATGGTCAGGTGGTGTCGTGCCCTCTTGAGCATTATTTTCCTGGCTGTGACTGCGATTCTTGATTGTTGATGCTGGACATCTTACAGAGATCTTGCGGGTAGTGCTTCGGTGGAACTGGGTGATTCTTATTGAGTGCAGTCTATTGTCTAGGAGAGTCACTCGTATGTACTTAAGTTTACAACAGGACAATATATCCGTTGACAATGCAGCTGTAAGAATACAATCTGTGCTAGTATCAAGAAAGCTAACACGATATATGGGCATAATTACAATCCATTCTTTGAAGTAGTGATATTGTAGGGAGCGACGCATATTTTATTCCTCATGAACATAGGCATAGTATTTGCTCATTAGGCCCGCTGTACATGCAGACCATATTATAAACTACATTTTTGATAACAAGACTTATTATTTTAATTCCCAATTTTAAACCCACCTCATTACTCAAACTCGAAAGAACAGGAAACACGATAACGCCACGGGAAGACAGATGGCACCTGATGATGCGATTAGCGAACAGATCATCGACACAAAGCACGATATACACTTACCCATAACCATATTCATATAGAAATAACCGACCGTTTCGGATAAAGTACCTGAAATCAGGGGACCTAGCATCGAACCCAGACTGAACGCCACTTCGGTTATGGATGAGACCCGGGAACTACCACCGAATTCTCCGAATATCTTGGGATTCTTTGCTTCCATGTCCTTGGTAGCAGCTGATAGCAATGTTAATAAACATAACTCTATACTAGGTAAAGGGAGGGGAAAAAATTCCAAGGCGACTCACCAACCAACTGCATCGTGCCCGCGCCGCGAATCAAGGTGAAAGCAAGACCGATACTAATCAGACTAGTGATAAAAATGGCTTCACCATTCGTCTCAGGGCTAGCCCAGGAGAATTTCTTCTCGCCAGGAACACCCAAGAGCCACAGCAATGGGGCCGTGAGCGCCCAGCCGATCGTCGCCGGCCAGCGGGCACCAGCTCGATCTCGAAGCCACCCAACCAGAGGGCCAAGGCACATAGAGGGAACCTGGAGGGATAGGAAAATCATACCCACGGAGAGGGTATTCCAGTGAAAGACATCGCGCAAGTGAAGGGGAAGAGTGGCATCGAAAGCGGCGATGAGGGTTGCAAATATAAGTGTGTTTGCTACACTAGCTACAACGCGGATATCACGTAGTATGATGCGATAAAAGGAGCCAGATGATCCGACTTGTTTAGTCTCTGGGGCAACTGTGTTGTAATCTCGGGACTCATTGGTATCAGATGATGGTGGAAGCAGGGGCGCCCTCTCGCTCTCCTCTGGCTCGCGAGGAGCCGTTAGCTTTGGGGAATTGGGTCGGTCAAGCGGTAGTTCTCGCCCTTCGATCATCAGTAGACGTGCGATAATATCCAGGCAGAGCACCAGCAGAGGAGCGCTCCAAGTCGGCCAGTATCCCACCAACTCCAGTAGCGTACCGGCGACGATAGGACCGCTGAGCTGGCCGGCTGTCACGAAGGTCATGGCCGTTCCCAGCGCCGTGCCCATATGGTCCAGGCCGACATTGTCAGTCAAGGTCGCAAACCCTACAATCCAAGTCGCGCTGCCAGACACCGCTTGCAAGATCCGACCGATGAAAAGCGCCTCAACTGTATGCCGGTGAGTTTCAATGAAAGCTTCGCTACAAGACATGATAGATGTGCATACTGGAAAAAGTGGAGGCCACTAAAACAGTACCTGCAAAGCATCCTGCAAGAGCGAGCAGGAGCGGGATCTTGCGGTTCGGCGTCTTATCCGCAAAATGGGCAATGATGGGCGCAGAGACCAGAGATACAAAGCCATGGACGGTGAGGACAGCAGTGGTCATCCGCTGGGTGCTGGATGCGTCCATGCGAAGACGAGCTTCGAGCATATAACTTAAGATGGGAACCACGAAGCCATATAGGAAGGTTTCTGGCCAAGGGTTGTTAGGACATTGGACGCCACCAGAGTTACAAGACTAGAGGACAATACCAGCAAACAAGGCGATAATAATAGTACAGATGATGAAGCTTCGGGATGAGCGCCATCGATAGCCCCATGGCAGCTGCTTTTCGCTCGCCATGGCTTTGGATCGCCGATTATAGATGAGTAGGTAAGAATCCTCGTGTCTTTGAATTCGGAACTTTGGCAGCCATCTTGTCTTATAATACGAAATCTGCTGGAGTTTCGCGGGAATAAATGACAAATTAACTCGACCCATGCAACACGCGATGAGCGGGTCAATGGTTCATGCGCATTAATAGTCGCTAAACGAGGCAATCCGAAAATCCGATCAACCCTGTCTGGCCAACGAGAGAGAAAGAAAGGACCCGCGGTGGATACGAAGACCTTCAGCTCAGCCGGAGGTCCGCTGCCCTAATTGGCTTTTCGTGCGTCACTCTCAGCCGCAAAGATACCGAAACGAACACCTCCCTGGGAAGTCTCATTCCAAGACAAGCTTGGGTTTGGACAAGAGTTGGCAGATTTCACTTGTCGGTTCTCCCTTTCAACCCCTTGCATCTATGTCTCAGTTTCACTCTCGCTGGGGTGTCACTCTGGATATGAAGAAGCTATTACTCCGTACATGAGCCAAACACGTACTCAGATGTCGTCCGGGAACTTTCATATCCCCAGAACGCTGATCAGTTAATCATCGTGCAGGTTTGCTCGAAAGCTGAAGCAGAACAGATCCAACAAGGGCTGCATCGAAATGGGTTGGGCGGCCCAAGCGACGAATCAACGACTGGCGGAGGAAGTCCCGATCACCTGAATGTGGATACCCTAAAGACACATCATTTCCTCTTCCTCTCAGGCTCGCTCGCATTCAGCTCACGCTGAGCATTAGGTTGATAAGCTTGCCCCCCCACCCTCCGTCCCGACCCAAGAATCTAATTTAGGATATGCCACCACTCATAAAGATGATCTGCAGGCGGCCCAAGAGACATACTATGTACCTCTTAGGGTGTATACATCCAAGAAATAAGTGCATTCGTGAAAGTAAGGGGTTACTCTTTGAAATTACTGCCACAGTCGAACCCTGACATCCAATCCAACCCAGCATCGACTTGATCAGCAGTCAAGCCTGAATAAATCGGATTGGGAACCACCCCTGGACCAACATATGAGAACAATAGATCATCAAACGAAACCGGCACATTATATTGACCTGCGTCTGTAGTTCCTGGCCCAAACTCGTCCAAGCCAGTCGGAATGTCTTGCCAGCTCCCATCATCTCTTTCAACACCGTCATCACACTTGCGATGAACAGTGACGATACCAAAATACGGTACAGCGATTTGTCGACTGGTCCCCTTCGCTAAGGATTGACAACTGGTTACTAGCTCTTCTAAGGCTGTATGGCATTGACCGCTCAGCGAGCTTGGTTGGTCTTCGGAGCAATCCTTAAGAGCAGAGCGCGTCCGGCTGATGAGAGACTGATCATACCATTCGGAGTCCAGTTTCGACGTTTGTCTCCCACGAGGTGTCTCTTCCGAGTAGATGAAGGAAGACAATGACCGCAGCGGTAAGTGCTGAAAATCCGGAGAGCTTTACGCTGTTGTCGATGCGCGCTATCGTAGGGTTACTCTCATACAAGCATAAGTAAGCTTCCAGCAGCGACCGTGCACTTTTCACACATGAGGCTCGGCCATACGCTTGCCCACTTGTACCCGAAGACTGCAAGAAGAATGGCAAGTATAGGTGTGCCTTGAGCTGATGAATGTTGGCCAGCCGATACAGCCGTGCATGCTTCTCAGGGATATCTTCGCAAAGAGAGATCTCCTCCATGTCTAGGTATCCTGCCGGGAGTTGCGAGGTAACCTCGTCGATCTGCTCATCGGTTCGAATGACTGCCGAAAGTGTTGGCTCTTTGTTTATTTGCAAGCAATCAATAAACCGGCCAGTCAACACAGACAGATGTCGTGCATGGAACTTAATCGGCGTGGTCTCTTCCAAGGGAGGGATGTATAGGTCGCAAAGGTTCTCCGGAACTGAGTACGGAAGCCCAATCATCAGGCTCACCCACCGATCTGCACTAAACAGCTGCCAGAAAAGTGAATCTAAGAGTTCTGAGTTCCTATGCGTCTGGTGAATACCGGCAAGTTGGGACAGGGTTTTGGCTCTACGGTACGCGATCCACGCTTGCCGAGGCTGCAGGGAACTCATATAGCATAGTCCCAATGCCATTAAGCATTGGAGACCGTATCTGCCAACAGCAAGATCATCATCATGTAAAATCAGCTGTTCCACCGGACAAAGGTACTTCCCAAAGTCACCGGTGCTAAATGCAAAACATAGAAGCAATATTGCCTGGAGGCAAGGATGCCCAGTACGAAACGCCCGCATTGCGAAGCTCTGTAGGTCAGAATCGTTTTCTTCGCCCCAGCCCAATGCAAAGGATTCACGCCATGTTTGCCACCAATGACTTCGAGTGCGAAAGATCTCGACCATCTCTGACTCGGATGGCAACGCCAGACAAAGTCGGTATAGAACATCAGCACGTTCTTCTATATGCTTTGTGGAGTTATGGTGAGCGCTGTCTTTCCGTTGTGGAATTGTTAAATTCGACAAAGCCTCTATGTTGGGCTGAGGTTGACCAATCTGCACATCATGAAAAGAATGATACAATACTAGACCTTCTATATAGGGCGATTTCTTACCCGCTCATGATTCAATAATTTCATGATTGGCGCACAGCCACTTTGCATAGTATCTCAGTTGGCAGTTGCGCTGTTGGCAGCCGCACCCATTGCATGTTGTGGGTCACCCTTCAGAAATATCCTGACTATTTCTTTCAGTTGCGCAAGTGCTTCAAGAACATGAACTGACGCATCCGACTGGACGTTTGGTAAATTCCTTACAGTCACTGGGTCGCCTCGTGGGATCCCCGAAGAGTTTGATTCGAGCCATGATTATGCTCGGATTCATCCGAGCCCTGTGGGACACATATTGTTCGTCGTCTTACACAGTAGACGCACCCTTCGGAGTTACCTGGAGTGAAGATACAGCGGACCTTTCGCCGCCGGCCTGGGCCCATGTAAGTCTATATGCGATTACTTGAAATAACTCGGTATTGTCAGAGGTCCACATAAAGGAAATGCAACTATGCGTCCCCTTCCTCATTCGCCTGGCTGCAGGCATGGGTTTAGCCTAGCCTAAATCCCTTTTTGTTAGGTTCGGACGAGGCTCAAGGGATCGGATCATGCGGGAAGACAAGGGAATATCTTGAAGAATGTGGAACCATTCCATGCGATTCTAATTCGCTCTTTATCAGTTTCGTCCGAGGCAGAACTTGTTTACTAAGCAGATTCGTCCTGGTTTGGACGAATACGAGATATAATCCTAAAGGAATGGAGGGTTTATAGGGGAAATAAAATGGAATAATGCGTCCATCTGTGTTGCGAGAATCCACATCAATCTCCTGCGTTAAGAGCAGTTGCATCACCTCATAATGGCCCTCTTCTGCGGCATGCGATAAGGGTGTTCTGCCTTCAAAATCTGCCCGATCTGTAGCCAAGCTGGAGTGCTTGATAAGAAGTTTGACGGTGTCTGCAAGCCCCTCTTGAGACGCCATAGCTAGGATGCTAAGTCGTGCGGATCTAGAAGCTCTACTATGAGCTTGAGCACTTCCAGCGGAAGAATGGGCATACTTTGGAATCGTCAAGAGGCAATTTACATACTACGGATGCAGAGACTTGTTAGGGACACTATCATACCCAAGCTCCGACGAAGCTGAAGGAACATGCCATGTATGATCCTTCCCCAGCAGCATTGGGGACCTTAAATTTCGCTGCCGGCAATCTGAGAGAGACTCTAAGGGCTATATCTTGGCTGCAACATGACGATAATAAACCAGGCACCAATGCAGGCCCTGTACTCAATGATCAAAAAACTTAAAGACAGCTTTACACATAAGTAAAATAGAGAGGAGGAGAGGGGGAACTTCTTTCGTAGTACCCTTAATCACTAGCTCTCAGTGATCGATAACCACTATTTCCCCTCTCACGAAGAGAGGGAAAACATATCATTCAACGCATTCACTAACAGTAACCAAATCCATAGAGCTAGATAGTGTCGGTCCATGATGAATTCCAGACTGCGATATATATTCTTGGAAGAAACTCTAATGGACTGATGCTAAAATAGTTTAAGATGACTAAATAGATAATTGTTGCACTAAAGTTCAGTATCCCAGCCATGGATGTTGGTGATAGCCAAAGGTGGGCTACAGATTTTGGCTAGCTGTACTGATTTATACAATTTATGACAACTCATGACAACTCATGATCGTATATGATCCACGTATCACTCTTCGTTGGCTGATCGTCGTTTTCACTTGGCTTGCCTTATATGCTTTTCCTTCTCGAAAGAAAGCTTTCACCGTGTCCTGCGTCCTTCCTATTTCGTTCTTCTCAATGTCCAACAAGCGTCATCACAATGCAGCAATAACCGATCCAGAAAGCCGAAGATAGCTAACATACAGAGGTCAGATGATGGAGGACCCAGGAAGGAGATTCGCAAACTTTTCCTCCAAGTGCTTCTCTAGCATTCTCTTATGTCCATCCGAGATCTTCCCTGCGGCTTTCATTCTTTGCGCCAACTCTTCAATACACTCATCCAAAGTCTTCACATTGTCAGTATTCACTTCTGCCTGCTTAACAGCGACAGTATGTGTCCAAAGGCTTTCCAGCTCTTCTCTCCATCCCAGCGAATCAGCTAGCCGCCGCACACCATCATCACACGACCCAAGGATGCACACGTCCGATTGTCGAGTGCCGAAATCCCCGACCTGTTTCATATTCACGAGCATTCTGGGCGTCCCCTCTTTCACCAGACGTGGTAGTCTTGAACATGGCGCCACTTTGAGACTTGTCCCCATAACAATAATCAAGTCTGCGGCAGATACCCTCTTCTCCTCGACTTCGAAGGCGGCAGGAAGAGGTTCCCCAAAGAAAACCACATCAGGTTTGACCGCGCCGCCACAGTCCGGGACCTGGCAGTACGGCACCTGGCCTGTTTCAATTGCCTCAGCCATAAGCCCATCCGGGTATGGCGTTTTGCATTTATGGCATCGCTGGCTTTTCCAGTTTCCATGACAGGAAAGCACTTTCTCTGCGGGGACACCGGCATCTATCTCGAGACCATCGATATTCTGCGTGAATACGAAATCAAGCAGGTTCTTCTTTGCCAGCAAAGCCAGAAACGCATGAGAAACCGTTGGTTTGAGGTTCTTGGGATTGCGGGCTCTGGCTAGCGCGTAGAATGGCTCTGGCGTGTGTCGGAAATAGTTGATATGGAAGATAGCCTCTGGGTAGGGAAGCTTTAATGGCGCCAGTTTATCATAGAGGCCTGTTCCTGGTGATCTAAAATCGGGCACACCAGCTGCTGTAGAGATACCTGCCCCCGCCAGAACGATGATGCGGGCTATCTTCTCACTTCTGATGAGATTTACAATGTCATCCAGGGCATATTGTTGGCTTGTGGGCGGTTGATTAGAATGGTCTGTCATGATTGTAGTTCGGTCTTCTGGCTATCCTGAGGGTATGGAGCTGCAAAGTTAAGGAAAGTTCAGAATAAGTTCCAACTATGTAGTTATTTGTTACGGAAGACCCTTCCTTAGCCATTAGGCCTAGCTTGATTGGTGCCGCGTGGCAGAGAATCTAAGGCTATGTTTCCATCAACTGTGTAAAACCCCGCTTGAGAGGCTGTGTCTGCAGCCAAGCTGTGAGGCTGGACCGAGCCACATGCTTGAACTTTGCCAATAGACCTAGCCCTGCCCCCAAGTCACTTTTTAGTGAGGTAGAGCATGATGAAAACTTCACGAGTCATGCAGTCAGATTTAACCGTCCATCAGTATTATGTAGAAGAAACCTATTGCTACAAACCCGAGTATGGAAAGAGGATCTCTACAGTGTAATGACTTCTCATAGGGAAAAAAAATCAACTCCATAGCTGACCGTACAATGATAACTTCGCACCCCTTTGTATGTGAATAAAAATACACATGTATGGGCTACCCAGTCATAGACGTGAGGTGAATGAAGCAGGTCACCCGATCCGGCTTTCGCGGTGCTCTTATTATTGAATGTAGTGGAGTAGTTGAAAGCGTTTGGTAGATTCACTTGTTCCATAGCGTCTTGCTCAGGTATATAACAAGGCAATGGCTAGTAGTTCGATTGAAATATTTCGCCTCTGTTAGATTGACTGCCTTTTGACCCATAGAGTGTCTTCCGATAAGAAACAGGTCAAGTCTATCATGACGCTCTACATGATATTTCTCTTGTTTATCTGCAATCTGGTTGCTTCGCTCAGCTCTACTCCTATTGCTCCAGATAATGATGGTAAGCAGCAATTCACCTTCCTTTCCACAATTAGAAGTTTTGCATGACTGAACACCCTTATCACCGATACAGCTTCCTCCGTTAGCCAACCCTGTCGAGGCGTTGACAACCAAGACCTTTGTGAGCCGATGCCACATTTGTTGACGGGCGACACCGGTGAAGACAGTGAGTAGAAATCCAAGCAAATACTGCAGATAAAACACATCAAGGACTAATCATAATATCCGAACAGGCCAACGTAGATGTTTCGGCGACGGGGACTGCCCTATCAACTTTCACTGCCACTTGGGATACTGCCTTAGAAGCCCGCGCGATAGTTGGAAAAGAGTTGTCCGTGACGATCTTCAAGGAAAGTACTGCGTTGTATTCCTGACCCGGGAGATGTGGAAAGAGAAACTAACGTAATCACCTGCACTGCAGTAGGCAAGTGTAACACCAGTGTCGACTGTCCTCCAGGATACTACTGCTGGCGTGGAGGCTGCGTTCAAATCCCACGTCCTGCTTCGGAGCCACTTCTCCGTGAAGACAGCGATCGTCAGTATTGCCCCATATCTGGTTACCCAGAGGAGTAAATATTAATCGCCTCTAAATAGAAGATTCGCCCCCTGCAGATGCGCAGCGATGTAAGCATGTGACCGATTGCCCAGTTGGCAAATGGTGCATGGACGGATTCTGCTGGCCATTTGATCAATCCACAAAGCTAGCAGCCCGGGACGCAGATATTGAAGAAGCCTCACATGATATGAAGACTCAGCAGAGATGCCATCTCCATGTGCAATGCGGGCCAGGTGGGCTCTGCATCAATGGCTGGTGCCAATATGTGACTAATACGGTGTCTCTGGATACCACAGAAAGCATTGGAGTAGAGAAACGCGACATGCAGGGACCTCGCAAATGCACGAGTGACCGAGACTGTTACCCTCGAGCGGTCTGTGTGGACGGCAGATGCAATCATTCCCACTGAGGCGAAGACTCGTAATGTTGAACCTTCAGAGAGGAAGACACCTTAAGCTAGTATTCTATATCTGCTAATTTGCAATGGAGGCCTGGTGGATACGTTGCCTTCAATTATTTTGTTCCTAGGCTATTACTTGAGTGGCAGCCGCTGGAGAGACTCACCATACGTAATATCAGATAAGTGGAAGAGAAAACCATGTCCACCATTTTAAACCAGCAGCTTCTCTTCGATACGATATGGTGTATTATTTGTAACGCAGGCCTAGCGAACAGTCTGAAGGTCCTAATACGCCCCACTATCCCAATTACGCCGACTCAATACGCCCTTGAGGTGACACTCCGTTGCCCGTCCCGCTCCCCTGCATTGCTTTGGCCAGTCATTTGCGCTGTAGCCTCTACTTCCACAGATATTTAAAATGAAGCAGCAGGAGGAGACTCGCCCAAGATGAATTACGAATCAGGGGGTGAGAAATTGGAAAATAGCTTTCCGGCGACATGATTTTCGATCCACAGGGGGCCCTTCGTACTGACCCTGCATGCAGAATAATACCAGTCAATCTGTACATCAAATCCTAACCTGGGTTTAAGTTCTGCCAAAAACCTATAAGCTCAGGTATTTCCTAGTGGGTGCTCAGGTTTAATGGTGAGAGGAATCTGGCCAATGGGGGGTACGATCAATCGATTCGGTACGACTAGTACTTATACTCGCTTTGTCCAAACGACGTAAGAGTTGCCCATGACGGTCAAGATGTTGCTCGTCTTGGCAAGTGATATCATGTCATATAGAGAATTAGCAAGATCTTTTCTAAGGTTCAGCCTATCTTAAGACTGGAAAGTCGAATTGTGACCAGCATATGCTGGTATACCGGCACGATGAGAATGGGACACCAAGGAGCCTCGATACCCTTTGTGCTCTGCTCCGCTAGGGTAAACAGGGGCCCATCCAATGCTCTTTGTTTAGGGCAAGCACCCGATCAGCCATCCAGCTTACCTCTAATGAGTTGTATGTTCATTCGATATTTTGGGAAATGAACCCTAGTAAGCCGGCTCGTCAAGCGCCGGATACCTACCAAGACAAAGAAAAGCATAGATCTTGGAGTGATACGACTTTCGAAACCCTCGACATAATATTAGCACAGAGCCGCTTTGTGAGCGCCCCGCGAGATAAAGTTTTCCGCCCTAACAAGCCCACGGTAATCCGACGATAACTCCTGGACCCGAAGTGGCCCATGGAACAGGATTGTGATAGAACTGTGCTGGTTATCCTGCACTTTTACTTATCAGCTATAGCTTGGCATGATTATGAGAATGAGTCGGTACACTCTGAGCCCGTCTGTCATCTCACGTAGATATCAACAAGATCAACCAGGTAGACTTACAGAGGGCCAGGACGATAAATGCAAGGTATGAATAAACAATACTAAAACTTGACTGAAGTAATGTAGGAGCCTTAAGCACACACATATCCCAAATACTAGCCTTCATGAAATATTTGCCCGTCCCCTCAAAGTGGAGAGAGTAATTTGAAAGCTTAGTATAAGTACTGCTGTTTTTCCCAAAGCTTTCCTGACATTCAACAAATTCCCTGAATCCTAGTTTTTATCATAATGGTTTTCTTCCAGGGCCCTAAGCGGCACTTTCTGAGTCTTTTGCTCGCATGTCTTGCAGTGCAAGTATTGTCCCTCTCTATTTCTGAAAGAAAGTGTGACAGTAAGTAGCCACTTCCACCCCTGCTTTAAATTTACCGGAGGTATTCACTATTATTTGGCAAAGATTCCACACCAGGCTGTGAACCAGCAAAAGCCGAGGGCGATAGCAAATCATTGGAGCCACAGTATGCCATCTGTCTACTGACACACATCTGCTCGTGTACTCACCGCAAACGTTATAGAACATGTTCTGGGGCTTCCAGCAAGCAGCGCTATATTGGACTCTATGAGCCATGGCATCTTGATCGTGGGTTTGGTATACTTGAGATATTGGACATCAATGTGGAACCCTGGACCGTGGGTTTAGAACACTCCTTCCACTTGTTTAACCCCTCGATGACTAGAGCCAAGCTGATAGTCTATAGCATCTCTACATGCCCGACAGTCCTTTTGGCCCCAGTTATACTCTTGAAGACACCCGGCTTTTCAAAGACTGGAAAGACTTTACTGATCTGAAGATCAAAAAGCCGTCCCTCAAGACCTACTTATCCGTATTTCATTTTTTGGACGAAGACAATCAATGGCCCAACATAACTCGCTCTTTTAAGGATCGGAAGTATTTCATTGACAAATTCGTTAAATTCATGGAAATGTACGGATTCGACGGTCTTAATCTTGACTTGTCAACTGCATATATACCAGGTATTTTATGGGAAAGTGTCAGTGATATATATTGGCCTTCCTACTGATTGCTCCTGGTATAGAGGATTCGCCTGATGAGGCAAAGAACTTTGTCGCCTTGCTTCAGGAGCTTCGCGAGTCATTTGGTAATCGGTATGGTCTATCAGCTACCGTCGCGGCCACAGAATGTAATTTTACCCGTGAGACTCATTTGAAAACAGGACGATCTAATCCATAAAATAGGCGGCCTCAGGGGTCTCGACCTTTCTGGAATAGCGGATCATCTTGACCATCTCACTTTCTTTCCATATTCTGTCACCAGAGGATGCCGGAAGCAAGAACCGCCAAAGGCAGAAATGGATACCGTATTTGGTGTGTTGTGAGTATCTTCGCTTTCTTTCCAAATGCTAAACTTGACTAGGTATCGAACATAGCCTTAGGCGGTTACGGGAAGCCAATATTGACCCTAATAAGCTTTCAATGGGATTGGATTTGGCTGCTGATACAGACAAATTTGAAGATCCAACGTGCAATACCCCCGGATGTCCTTCGGTACCACTTAAAGGTCAGGGTTTCTCGGCATATGAACTTGAACGTATCATCGAACGCGAGTCACCAGAAGTGCACTATAATGAGTCCAGTGCTTATAGTTGGTTTATCTACCATGGAAATCATGATTACTTCGATGGGGATCGATTGTACCAATCCCCGTCACAGCTTTTAGGAATGAAGTATACTGATATAAAGTAGGGTCAGATTCAGGAATGCCGAAGCGTTGAAGAAAAGGGCCGATCTTGCCAACAAGCATTGTCTCAGGGGCCTTTTGGCTTACATAGCTGAGGGTGGACCGGCATCTTTGAGAAACCCTAATGATTTGGATCCGTCTGATAAGAACATGCGAGGCGCGCCTTTGACCAATGATACAAGATACAGTACAATGGCTACGCCCTTCACTCCGAGCACACAGAGCGCCAGTTTGAGTACTGCAACTAACAGCGACGCTGACGCTAATGGCAACACGGAAGGATTATCCTGTCACCCTGCAATTGGTAGTGTCCATGTTCCAATTGCTCAGCTGGATTGTGATTCTAACAGTACTTCAACTGCTTCTCACAACTCTGATGCACCAGTTAATGCCGAAGAGGGTGCCCCTAGCCCTTCTCCCACTGCTCCCCACGAAACTGGTACCCCCGACGAACCCAGTGCAACGGGTCCTAAGCCCACTCTTACTGTTGCCCACCGAATTGGTAGTCCGATTGATAGCACAAAGAAGGCTGATGATGAGGGCACCACTCCTGGCGAGCCCACAGCTGCTCCCTGAAATCCCACTGGCATATGATAGCTCTATCTTGGGACCCCACTCCGACTTATCATTGGGGCCTCAAGGTGGACGCAATTCCTGCGGATATGTTCAAGGTTGAGTGGCCAAGTTATCATAAAGTGGCTGTCGTATCTTCAAGTGAGAACATCGTACCCTTCCGGGTATAAGAAAATGGGCCCACGTTCAGTGATGGTGATTATTTGGTAAATTTCTATTTTTGTATAATCATTGAGTTGCTGTTGACTTTTTGCCACTATAATACAATAACTTTTTGTGTATTCTTCTACCTACATCAATGCATAAAGAGCATGAATGAATCCTGTTATCTTATTCGACAATTTGCCATTGTTCAAGCCGCCAAAATATATGATTTTTCACAGGAGCCGCACTTGTTGACACGATTTCAGAGGCTATCTCATTGGCGTCAGTCCATAACTTTCATTAGGGCATATAAACAACTATATGTACATCGTCACTAATACAACGCTATCATGGGATCTCATTATACACTCTATCCTCGATCTTTGGCGGTTGCAGAAAGTCTTGAGGCACAGTTTCAGGAAGCTGATTGCGTTCTGCCCATTGCCGAATAGCTTCAAAGTTCCGGCATTTATGCCGTGTATTGAAATCAACGAACGGCTCGGGGTTCTCTGGATGGACCCAAACTTGGCCAAGGACGCCGATGTCAACGGTGCACATGAGCTGCTGTCGTATAATGTCCAGGCAATGGGCTGTGTTCATGATTAGCATACGAAGAGCGATCATATAGAGCAAACTATCAATACGTACACACGTGGCGTCGGACAATATAATCTTCGTTCACGAAGGCACCCTGGCCCTGCTCATGGTAGTAGTCGTAGTTGTAGTAGAGGGACTGTCTGAGGAGATTCTATTGTTTGTTAACACGGTCGCCTTAGTTATAAATAGTGTCAATGGGGAGAAGATAAACATACCAGACAGTGTAGATGATGCAACCCCTCAATGTTTGCAGGATACCCTCCACCATACTTTTCGCTGATCTTCACTTGATCAGGAGCAAGTCCCGACTTTTGAGCCTCTTCTGCAGGGACTCTAAGACTTCTGTCTGCACGGCTGTTAGCTGGATTTCATGCTGCATAAAGCGGCTAGGAACATACAGTTGACACCAAGAGCTTCCCATGCAGCATCTACTTCAGGGCTTGCTTCTTGCCGATATATGTTTTCTTTCAGGAACGAGCCATTGAACTGTTCTTGGTGGTATTCGATCCCGACTTCGGGGATTACGGGGGCTATACTTGTGTTAGATATACATCTTTATCTTCTCTCCTCTCATATACTTTTTTTCTTCCGGGCTGGGGCTAAGAACTTACAGTATTGCGTGAGTTGCCGAGTGCAGACCTTATCCAGATTATGCTCCTGACGTCCCAGAACAACGCCTACTAAGCAGGAGAATACGGCGACTGCGACCAAAAGAAACCATTTTGCACATCTTTTGAATAGGCTCTCATTCTGCTTCTGCTCACGAGGCCAAGTGGCCTCCTCATCGGAGAGAAGCTTCTCGTCCACGTCGGGATCTGATACTGAATGGCGCATTCTGCCTTGAGTGTCGCGAGGAACAAATTATTCAATCGCAAGAGAAAGGAACACGACGAAGAAACAAGGGCGATATAAAGTCGGTGTACCCAGGGTGGCAGGAAATTTCGAAGCCGATGTTTAATTATGGCGTCCACGGTGGCCAACTCATATACGGCGCCCCACAGGAAATGGATGGCACGTTACGGAACTCGACAAGTCATTATGCAACCGAGTACAATAAAAATAGGATGTGAGACAAGGCCCGCCATTTCCAAGAAGATCCCCGAGGCAACCACTGTGTGCTGTAAGACAACAGCCCGCCTAACTGCATGTATGTCTCAGTGGTTCATCTAGCCTGCAGATGACGATAAGAGCCGATCAAATACGAGTGGCTCTTGGCCTGCGGAGAAGCTTGGGGACCCATCCACTCCACCGTCGAGACTGCGGTCCATGAGACAATGATGTAAGGCGTATTGTCTCCTAAATTAGTTCTCTACTGCGAATTTACTCCTCTTCCCATCAAGCTGCTGCCCGGTTGGGTCTTTTTACCGGCATATCCGGTCCTTTTGTGGCGACTACCCCTCGACTGCAGGGCACTTCCTGGCCTGGGGCTTGGAAAAGGTGGGATTTTGTGCGGGTCAAGGTAGCACTGCATTGTTTAGCCACAATGTATCATTCGGAACAGTTGTTATTGGTACGAAGAACGGGTTGAGTAGCTCGTGTCCATGGTGGTTCATCCAACTCAAGAGACATGCCCAATGACAATGCCGGGACAATTTACGAGATGGAGTAACCGATATGAGTCTATATTTATAGAAGCATCTCGGTGATAGCTTCTACGGGTCTCGGAGATCCTATATAAACATTTCCTTCTTCCCTCGGTGATCAGCTTCCATTCAGCAAGCCTCTGAACCGGAAATCCTCTTCTACAATCAAAGTTCAAAACTCTTCCAAGATGCACTTTACAAGCAAGTCCCTTCTGCTCGCCCTGGGCACTCAGATCTTGGCTGTGAACGCCGCTCCAGTCTCGAGTGCCTCTTCCTCCGAGGTCAGTCAGCCAACGCCTCCCGCCGGGGTTGCTCAGTATGGCAACTATGGAGACTATGGCAAGTACGGCAACTACGCTTCCTACGGCTCCTACAAGAGAGATGACGTCCCCGAGGGTGAAGGTGACGATGCTGAGCCTTCCAGCACGACTTCGGCCACTGAAACCCCTACCCCTACCCCTATCAACTATGGCAACTACGGCAACTACGGCCAGTATGGCTCCTATGGAGCGTACAAGTTCGAGAAGAGAGACGACAGCAGCGCCACGTCTACCTCTTCTACTACTGAGACGCCCACTGAGACGCCCATCAGCTACGGCAACTATGGCGGCT
This sequence comes from Aspergillus pseudonomiae, assembly GCF_009193645.1. NCBI lineage: Eukaryota > Fungi > Ascomycota > Eurotiomycetes > Eurotiales > Aspergillaceae > Aspergillus > Aspergillus pseudonomiae. The sequence goes on from NW_022476111.1 coordinate 80,821, forward strand.
ACGGGAACTACGGTGGCTACGGCTCGTACGGCTCGTACAAGAGGGACGAGGTCCCCGAAGCTGACGAGAGCAAGACCACTACCGCATCTTCGACCCCTACCGCTACGCCTGTGGACTATGGCAGCTACGGTAACTACGGCCAGTATGGCTCCTACGGAAGCTACTCAGAAGCTGCTGTCGCTCAAGAATAAGCTGCGAGTGACGGTTGTGACCATGTAACACGGTCGCACTTGATGTGTAACGAGGCAACTGCCGCTATGAATGAAATTTACCGAATAATGAGGACTTCCGGCCCATGGACGTCAAGGCTGTCAGCATGAACTGAAAACGTGAGACTGCAAGGGGGAAGTGCCAGCAAGGGATGTGTGACCGTGGTTTGTGCCAGCAGCAAGGATGGCCGTGGTAGATGGTGGATTGGATGGCAATAGTTCACGTGGACGGATAATGCTTATTGAACATTCTTATCATTGATCATATGTCGTGACTAGTTAATTTAAATAGCATAAATATGTTGTGATCCATGTGTGTGCCTGCAGTATAGTGTTTTGATGTATTGGAAAAGTTCACTTGGCGATGCTTAGCCGCACTAGCGAGGCCAAACACTGAGAACTTTTCCCTCGAATTTCTGACAATCTTCCTTTCACAAAGCGAGATTGGACAATGTGCATGCCTGGATTACAGGATTACCCCGGGATCGGCATATTGGGCGATAGTCGTGGTCGATACTTACCCCATGAGTCATGGATCTGCATCGATCCAGCTGGCGGCCGACTCCGGCGTCCACTTAAGCCCGATTATCAGGCCTCTCTGCAAAGCGTATTTGTTAAGCTGATTGCTCCTCGGGCCGATTTAAACTACAATGGGATTTAAAAATCTGACAAGTCCCCCTGTCCCTACTCGTTCTCTGAAAAAAACAAAAAAGCAGCGTTCTCCCTGACTCTTGCTCCTGACTCCTCGGAGCAGCCCATTCCAGCACCATGGGTTTCTTAGGTCCGTGTCGTACGCATTCGCGACTGTACGCAAGTTGCTAATATGCCGCAGAGCCAGAGAAGAGCGCCGATGGCGAACTGTCGCCAGAGGCTCCTCGCTCCCTGATTAACGAGCGCAAGCTGATGGCGAAAATCGACTGGCACGTCGTACCGTGCTTGTGTCTCATGTATTTGCTCGCATTCTTAGACCGGTCAGTTGGAATGCGACTCCTAGTTATGCGCCGATACTAACCGACTGCGCCGACAGAGTGAACATCAGTAACGCGGCGATTCTGGGTTTACAGGAAGACCTGAACATCGAGACGGGCACGAAATACAACACCGCGTTGACGATCTTCTTTGTTCCTTACATCATTTTCGAGATCCCGTCCAACATTCTAATGAAGAAGCTGAAGCCTCATCTTTGGTGTACGATTTCCGTTAAACCTCCATGAATCGAACGAATGTTGACGGTCGCTACAGTGTCATTATGTATGTTTGGCTTCGGCTTGGTCATGATCTGCCAGGGTCTGGTGTCGAACTGGGGAGGACTGATGACTACTCGCTGGTTCTTGGGCATGTTTGAGACTGGATTGTTTCCTGGCTGTATGTTCGACTCACCCGATTTATACGGTGGCGAGCTAACCGCGCAGGTTTCTATCTGATGGGCATGTGGTACAAGCGCAGCGAAGCCCAGAAGCGCTTTAGTTTCTTTTTCAGCTCCACCACCCTCGCGGGCGCCTTTGGTGGTCTCCTGGCCAGCGGTCTCGGCAAAATGGAAGGTTTGCGCGGCTATCGAGGCTGGCGCTGGGTGTTCATTATCGAAGGTGTTCTGACCTGCGTGGTGGCCATCATCTGCTACTTCCTGGTTACGGATTTCCCAGAAGATGCCAAGTGGCTCACTGAGGAAGAGCGCGAGTTTGTCCGCGAAAAGCTCGCTGCCGACACGGGCAAGGCTGCCCCAGATGCTAGGTTAAGCTTGCGCGATGTGTTGGGTGTTTTCAAGGACTGTGAGTACTTGTCACAAATCGTCCGACTTCAGCTCCGTCGCTAACTGTCGCCTCTGCAGACAAAATCTTTATCGGTGGATGGATGTACTTCGGCCAGGTTGTCACGGCCTACGGTATGCGCTGGCTTTTTTTCTTCATGTATTCGTTCCCTCACTGACCTCGCAGGCTACGCGTACTTTGCGCCGACGATCATCAAGACCTACGGATACGGACCCATCAAGACGCAGCTTTATTCCATTCCTCCCTGGGCGGCGGCATTCGGCTTCTCCATGGTTGTCGCATTCCTTTCGGACAGGTTTCGCCATCGATTCGCCTTCGCGTTCATCCCGATGCTGATTGCGATGGCTGGGTACGGAATTCTGCTCAATATCCACGGCGAGGCGCAACGGCACGTGCAGTACGGAGCCCTATTCCTCGTCACCATGGGGTGCTACAGCGCAATGCCAGTCCTGGTGTGTTGGTTTTCCATGAATTTAGGAGGCCATCGGCGACGGAGCGTGGGAACGGCTTGGCAGATCGGCTTCGGTAACAGTAAGTCTGCGCATTGCTCCTATCAATAACCAAGATAACTAACCACGACTTCAGTCGGAGGAATCATTTCGACGTACTCGTTCCTGCAGAAGGACGCGCCGCTCTACCGCAACGGATACATCATCAGCTTGTCCTTCCTGTGTTTCTCGGCGGCCATGGCCGTCGTGTACTTCGTCGCGCTCTGGTTCGATAACCGGAAACGCGACCGAGCAATGGCGAACGGCGCCGTCGATAGCGCCACAGAGGAGCAAGAAGAGCAAGAGGGTGACATGGCGCTGACTTATCGCTACAACTATTAATCAATTAGAAATTAATGACATGTGAATTGCCTCGAAATCTTCGCTTCTTGACGCGATCGCCCCCGATACCGGACGGGAGGTAGCATCCGGAGAAATTAGAGCAACAGTAGTCTAAGCTATGTGTGGATCCTGACCTTGGGGTAGCAACCGAATAATGGGGCGGCCTTCCCGACTCCTCATTCTTTGCCAATGAGAGACATTTAGTGGATCTCGTAGCCCCCATATCTGGATCTCAATCCTCGGTTCCTCAGGGTCAGTTGGTCTGATCGCTAGCTTCGGCATTGGCAGCGACTCGGCGCTTCCGGATCACTTGGAGCTGTGCTTTCATAATTTTGGGAATTTATGCGGAGTTTTCCGTGCTTAACCATCTAAAGAGAGCTGTCATTACCTTGAAGAGTCATCGCTGTCCCCTATTTTACTTTAATACTTCCTTTTCTCCAAATCCCCAACCTGGAAAGGATGTGCGGACCCCCACCGACCCATTGTATAATCTTTATGGCCCTCCGCTGAGTCCTCTCAACAGTATTGAGATGAAGGGGTGTGTTAGCTCCGACACCTCAGAAACCCGTCTTTGTAACCTAGCCACTGCGAGGTATAGCATTTAACTAGATGAGGGACCTGTTGATTTCTCAACCAAATGGGCGGATAATTGCTCGCTGCTGGTTGAAAATAGAACTCTGGCCAGCAGTTGAAAAAAGAAGGCTGAGTAAGTCAAATTCGGATTCTCCTGGTTTTCAAACTACTTTGGTTTCAATACATAATCTCCTGGTTCGCGGTACGATTCCACTAGTATTACATCTAGAGTAGTATAAAATAGAGTAGGGGTATCACTACTGTAGTTGAAAAACCACTCTAGTTTTCGAACGCACATTTAGGGTGCGGCTCTATCCAGTCTTCGAAACAGGTAACAAATAGATTAGTTGTTTCATCAAGTTATCCATAGTTATTTTTATGGGCGTTTGACTTATTAACAGAAAAGAGGCAGTGATATTAAAGAAGCCGAAAAGGAATCCACAGGTACAAAGAAGCTAACACATCGTAAGGATCTTTGTTTCTTGACAGAAGCAGGACAGTTGTTCCAAAGCTGCCTTGGGGCCTGTGTTGACTGCTTCAGGTTAGGAGAAGACCGAGGTATCACATTTGCTATTGCTCTTGACGGCCAATTCCTTGGTAGGATATACAAGTACGTGCCCCAAATATGAGTGCCCTAGTGCGCCTTTCTGTTCAGCGCATACCTTCTCGTAGCGACCCGTTATATCCTCCTCCTTTGATGCTGGAGTTGTCAGAAAGCAATCTTTATTGCAAAATTTTCCTTTGATGCTGTCGCAAACAGCCTTTTCCTTTTTGGCGGCCAGGCCTTCTTCTTTTTCAGAGCCCAAACACCTGGCTCTAACATAACGAGTTGAATCAAGAGAGCTAGGATCGCAAACCATCCTCACATCGCCTGCCTCCATCACGACGCTCCATTTGCCTCCCAGACAATTCTGATTACATCCTATGTTGGTGCGGCAGTCTTGACCCGGAGCGTATTTCGCAGCAGCCGACACAGCAATGAGTGTGGTAACGGCGAGAAGCAGCTTCATGATGGCCTTTTTGGTTATACGAAGGCAAGATCTGTGATTTGCTTCGGTTAGTGAAATGGATAGACATGGTACAGGAGGCTCCAGAAGCTTACTAGGGGTCAGAGGGTGGATTAATATCAATGATGTAAGCCAGGGACCTGGATAAAGGAATCTGTGTGTTGGAAGAAAAAGGCTACCAGACCAGGGGGCGAGACCGTAATTATAATGAGAAAAAGCGCTCAAGAATGTTGAAAATACACTGGTTGCTTTTTCCGAGTGCTGTTTTCTTGAATGCCTCACATCGTTCATCAAGCTGTAATGGAGGACTCATTATAGTAGTTGAATCCTACCTATGTTACATGTCGTAGTTACATGTAGTAGTTGTCGATCTTGAATCGGAACAGGTGGGCCCTATAGCATCGAATCAAGAGGGTCATCAGCCCAAGGTGGATCAGATTTTTCACTATGTAGTTGCAAGATGGAGCACTTGCAGGAATGAAGCATGGAAAAATTGTGACTCTTGTTCATTCAAGGGCTATACGCCCACCCCAAAAGTGACGGATCAATGGTCGATCTTTCCTTCCCAAAATGTAAGGGGTTTGTTGATATTCAGTCCAAAGGCAAAGATCTCAGCTACGCCATATTTAAGTGGGACCGTGAGAGGAGCAATGTATCAGAATTGGTCGAGATATGCACAGTACTGAAGTGGCTCCTGAGTGATTTAGGTCTCATAGCAAGGATCTCGGGGTACTTCGGGGCGGGGCTGGCAGGTTCCTGGTCATCTCATCTCCACTGAATATTGGAATTTGGAATTTGGATTGCATACCATATGATATATCTGGAAATTGAGGATAATGGATATGATTTCCATGCCATATTCTCAATAAGGATATAAGAATGTTTTGTAAATATCTGTACAAGTATAACTCTAACTTCCCTGTCTCTATAACTATCGACAGTTAATACTTGATTATATAGGTTAGTTAATAGGTACTCATACCGCTTCTTGATATTATTTTTTTAAAGATTTATATGCAAAAATTGGATAAATAATATATAAGCTATGAGATTTGGTATATTAGTCTCTTTTTTACCCCCTGGAAATCTGAGGATATCCAGAGACTATTGAGTAGAATGCTGTATCCACCAGTTTCAGAATTGAGGATAGGAGAGAACATACTGTATCCCCAGTTTGCGGAGAGCATATGCAGATAATTATATATCCATGGAGAATGAGGATGTTGCCGCAGTCGAAAGTATTTGCTTCCACGTGCTACCAATATATTTACTTCTCCAAGCCAGCCACAGCCCGCTGCCAAAATAACGATATACATCCCAGCCAATAACCCCATCGCCAAAACCAATCTCCCAAGCCCACCGCGAATTGAAGCGGGAAGCAAGCGGAATGCCAATGCTTGGCAGTCGCGCTGCCACAAAGATCAAGCTCCAGCGCCATTCTTGGCCTTCCAATGGGACCAGATGTCCATTGCACGCGGTTCTACTACAGACGCAGGTGTCAGTCTGTCTCGACTATCGACCGGTATTAGTATGAGGGATGGTGGTTTCAGACCATACACAACCCCCTATGTTCCTGTAGCCGAGTCTTGGCTTCCTGTACACTTGCGATGAGCTCTCGCGAACTTGCTATGTTCTTCTTTGTCACTTTTATTTCAATTCCGTCCAATTGCTGACTCGGTGCACTGCACGCGATGGTAAACGTCCACTGGCTGGGAGGCATGTGTACGATGGGTTTCTTTCCATTGGTTTTCGGGGTATGCCAAAGATCCGGGGCATGGATGGCAGGTATTGAGAAGTCGCGCCTTCCTCCGGGCGAGGTTGGCTACAGTAGTATGGAAATTAAATAGTTTATCGGGTTATAAATAGGGAGGATATTGCGGCGTCAATAGAGAATAGGAATTACTTCAATATCATCACACAGTATGGTGTATACATCTACCCTCCTCTCCTTGCTTGCCCTGTCCACGGGGTCGTGGGCAAGCTACAATGCGAACTTGAACTATCGCAGCCCTTCGACCCGCCACACGGGCATGGGGATCAACATCGACTCCGTCCACCGTCGTAGTCTCGCAAAACGTGATGAAGCCCCCTTCCACCCCTCGCAGTTGAACTTCACCCATGGTGTAGCATCAGGTGACCCCTACGCGGACAGTGTGATTCTCTGGACTCGTGTTGCTCCATCCCTGGAGGCCGACAGAAGCAATGTGACTGTGTCGGGGACCGTGGGGTTGTACAACCATGATACGGAACCGTATATCAAGGCCTCGGCGCATCCTATCTGTGTCGATTATCAGGTGTATGAGGATAAAGAGGGCCAAAGAGTGGTTGATAAAGGAAGGGCATATACTACCAGCGATATTGACTATACACTCAAGGTATGGCGACGGATGTCCTGTTTCTCCTAAATCGTATTGACTATCCGACAGGTAGAAGCCAGCGGACTCAAGCCGTTCACGACATACTGGTACCAATTCCAGATTTGTAACTCGAATGTCACCAGTCCGCTTGGAAGGACCAAGACCGCCCCGGGCGCCGATGATGCTACTGAGGAAATTAATCTGGCTGTGTATTCTTGCAGCAACTACCGTATGTGCGCACTTCTCTCTAGGGTTGTCGGAGCTAACCAAACTAGCGAGTGGGTATTTCAACGCATACGGAAATGCCGTCCGGAAGGACAGCGTCGACTATGTGCTCCATCTCGGAGATTATATTTATGAATATGAGAAGGGCGTAGTCGGACAGGATGAGCGAGCCGCCCGTCCGCAGGCAGATATCTTCTCTCTCTATGACTATCGGACTCGACTTGGACAAGTACCATCTCCCCCACTATTCGTTATGATTCCTACTAAAGATTCGTAGTATCGCACCGATCTTGACCTTACCGCATCCCATCAGAACTTCGCCTGGATTCCTATCTGGGATGACCACGGTATGACCATGCATTCAGCCCGTTAACACCACTCGCTGATGATGTAGAAATTGCCGACAACGGCTACAGAGATGGCTTCAGCCGTCTCAACAATACCGAAGAGTCGTTCCGCAATGACAGCCCTCAAATCAGCGTCGACCAGCGCAAGATGAACGCCGTCCGGGCGTACTTCGAGTGGATGCCTCTTCGGTTTGTGTCCCTGATGGCTCAGCCCTGTGACAATCATCCTAATATTGCTCTAGTCAGGTCGACATGGATGACGGCCTCCGCATTTGGCGCTCCTTCAAGATGGGAAACCTCTTTGATCTGATCATGTTGGATACACGCAATTACGATCGCAGCATTACTGACCTTTGTAAGTATGTCCCTCCTGGCGAAAACGCAAGCTAACGTGTCAGACTGGAATACGGACTATATCGAAGAGATCCACAACGACGCCGGTCGGACTTTGATGGGCGGTCGTCAGGAGTCGTGGTTCGAGAAGCAGCTGACGGCGTCTAATCAGCGCGGAGCGAAGTGGCGTATTATCGGGAGTCAGCTCCGGTTTGCTCGTCTGGGACGGGAGACTAACGGCGAGGTCACTTATAACTTGGATTCCTGGGAGGTGAGTGTCCCATGTCTCCGCAGATTGTCACGTTGCTCACGGAGTAGGGTTACCGCGCGAACCAAAACCGGACCCTGAAGCACCTGTACGATAACAACATCGGCAACAACATTATGATCGCGGGTGATACGCATGTCAACTGGGTGAGTCTTTTCGATCACGGTATATGTGCAGTTCTGACTGGAGCAGGTGAGCGACATTGCCTGGATCGGTGAGAAGCCGTATGACGGCAGCACCGGTGCCGGTGCCATCGGAGTCGAATTTGCTGGCACAGCCGTGAGCAGCTCTGGGTTCGGGGGTACTATCAACAGCGCCGAGCAGACTGCTGCTTCCTACGCACGCAACGAGGATCTGCAGTGGAATGAAGGCTACTACCGCGGGTACTTTGAGCTGCGGATGAGACCGAACGAGGTGGAGGCCAAATACTTTGGTATGCTGGATGATACCGGTTGTGGTTATACATACTAACTAACGGTATAGGTTGTCCTACTGTGGCTACCCGGAATAGCTGGGAAATTCCCCTAGCCAACTTCACGGTCAAGCATGACGATAACCATCTGGCTCGGCCGATTGCTGGTGGACAGGTGGAAGCGGGTTTTGTCCATCAGGGCGAGGTGAAGCACAGCAATCTTACTCTTAACACTGAGACGGGCGAGTGGCAGGTCATTGGGTTTGACCAGATGTTTATCAAGTATCAGTAGTTGGTTGTATGTATAAATAGAGTGTTTGGGAATAGGCAAGTTCAGGCGACCTTCCTGGGAAATGTATATACTACTCAGGCATTGATCAGCTTGTTCAAATCCTTACTCTGGCAGAATGGATGTTGGTATTGACTCCTGTGATGCTGGCACGTGGAAAAACCACGAGATGTGCCTCAACCCTAAAGGCGCTGATCAGTTGGACATAATAATAAAAGAACCTCTGTCATCACACTCTCAGTCAAAACAGCAAGCACGGACCTAAACACAATATAAATTCACATACTTAGTTCAACCAATATCTCACAAAAAAGGAGGCATGAGCAATGATGCCCTAACACGAACACCAACCTCAAACCCAGCTCCCCAACCAAACCCCCAATATATACAACACAACAAACATACATACCAACTCTCTGATTCTACCTATATCCACAAAAAGAAAAGAGAATACCCACCCAATTCACATGGCAAACCGCCAGACACACCGTCCCCACATTTAATCCTTAGCGCTCCCAGCGTCCAAACCAATGTCGCCATTTGCCCCGTTTCGCAACTGCCCAGAAGAGTCCCATTGGGCATAGATTGACAGCACAAGACCCACTGGGTTATCAATCAGCGCTTTGGTTTGCTTTTAGGCTGCTTTTCCATTCTACTCTTGCCTCTGAATTTAAGTCACAAGCCGGATTTCTCTTCATTCGGTTCTTGACTCTTTCTCTTGCATTGTTTTTGTCTTTCACTCGACTCTCCACTCTACGGTTATTCATTCATTTCCCTTCCCTGTCGACACGTACTATAACCACATCGCTCATTCTTTTTTTCCTTCCTACTATAGTATAATACTATCCTCGAACTAGAAAAGAAAGGTTGAAGAGCTTAAGGTCCGCTATATCCACACCCCCCATCCACATACCAACTCACCTAATTAACCACAACCCCCAGCCAAACCGAAACAACCTACATATAGACGAACGAAAATGGTCCTCATTACGCGCAGCATCTCTCTCACCAACTTCCTCGTCGCATCCTCCGCTCTCGCCTTCCAGGTCTTCGTCCTCTATCCCTGGCACAAGCAGCTCGACGAGAGCTTCGAGGATCTGAAGAAGGAGCATCTACGGGTCCTGCAGGTTTTGGATCGGGTCGAGCATGGCAAGGCTGGCAGTAGCAGTGGGAATGTCACTGGGGAGAGTATTCGGGAGCAGATTGAGATGAAGAGACAGGGTCTTTGAGGACTTTGATCTGGGTAGGTGTCATTGGGAGTGGAGGTTAGTTTCTTGGGTAGAGGATATCGACTGTATAGTCTCAGACTCTTATAGAGGATAGATTCATGAATGTCATTTTGCTCGGAGTGTATTCAGCTTTTGGTGTGGTTTATCCTCGGTACATTGTATTCATGGTATTCATGGATTGTCAAGGAAATTTGCGTAGACGTTTGTTTCTTGCCGGGGATTCCCCCATACTTGTTTGATGTTGACGGTTTTTCGGCTCCGACTGTACCGAGTCGGGTCCGACTCTGGGCCGAGTTATCTCCTTTCTTGGTTTTATCTACTGTGGATTGTCTGGATGTCATGCTTGGACACGATCTGGGGAACGTTTAGATACGTAGAAATAACATTTGTGGAGTACTCCGAGCCTAATTGTTTAACCGGGTATGTACATATATCCTTCTAATCTATCTACGCGAATGGGACCAGGTCATCTGAACAGTCGTAATTCATCTTATCTAGATCATGGATTTCGCCGGACGATCGCTGCCAACATCAGAAGACGCTCCATCCAGTCATCGCGGTCATTCATTACAGGCACATTCAATTCACAGATACAAAGAAACGCATCCAATCACGATCCATGCAACAACAGGGATTGGAAAAGGGAAATCAACCCACTATGCAAACAAGTACTTGGCCGCGTGCTCGACGTGGTCGTCCGCGAACGTCGCCATCGTGTAGTAGCTGTGGTCATAGTCCGGCTGGTAGCGGACCTTGAGGCCCTCAACGCCGGCCTCCTTGGCCGCCTTCTCGAAGTTCTCGGGCAGAAGCTGGCCCTGCTTGTAGAAGTTGTCGCCGGTACCCTGTTTCAGTCAGCACAAGTTACATCAACACAGCAGAGAAACAAGACATACCACGTCAATGAGCACATCCAACGGTCCCTTCCACTTCTTCACAAGCTCTGTCGCGTCGTGCTCCTTCCACTTCTCCTGCTGGTCCTCGCCGAAGTAGCCACCGAAGGCCTTCTGGCCCCATGGGCAGTTGATGGGGTTGGAGATGGGTGCAAAGGCGGAGACGGACTTGTACTTGCCCGGGTTACGGAGGAACTATCCGTTATCAATATATATGCATAGCTGGGAAATTCGCGAGAGAAAGGAGCATACCAGGGTCAGAGCACCATGGCCACCCATGCTGTGACCGGTGATACTGACACGGCTCTCATCCAGCTGAGGGAACGCGGCAAAGACGGTTTTGGGCAGCTCCTCCGTCACGTAGGTGTACATGTTGTAGCCACCCTGGTAGGGCGCCTTGGTGGCATCCACGTAGAATCCGGCACCGGTGCCGAAGTCCCAGGAGTCGTCCTCGCCCTGAATGTTCAATCCTCCTACATCCTTGTTAGCCGCCGTCCCCTCTATCGTCGACATGGCTCAATGGTTTATGGCAACCTACGCGGGCTGGTGTCCGGGTAAAGCACAGCGATACCCTTCTTGCTGGCGCCGTGCTGGAAGAAGCCCTTCTCGGAGCAATTGTTGGCCGTGCAGGTCAGACCGGACAGGTAGATGAGGACGGGGACTTTCTGCGAGGGGTTCTGGAAGGCCTGGGGCGGCAGGTAGAGGTTGAAGGACATTTCGCAACGGGTGGAGGTGGCGGCATGGCTGAGCTTGAGCAGCTTTCCGCCGAAGGAGGCGATGGTTGCTTGCGTTGTGACGGACATGATGTGGTTTTTTGGTAGTTAATGATATTGAGGATGCGGAATTGGTGAAGACGTAAAAAAGAGAAGGAAAAACGTAAGAAAAAGAACCGGACTCTATGGGGCTGAGAGGGAGTTAAATTGACGTGTGGATCAATGAGGAGTGGATGAGGGGAACAGAATTGATGAGGGGCAGTCAGTGACTCCCCACCTCCTGCTCACTTATCGTCTGCCGGCTATAAAATCATCAGAGCTTCCCCTCATCGCACACAACAACCTCTTGCACCAAAGGTCTCCACCGCGGGGATATTTTTACTCTTTTGGGAGATCCAGGAGATCATAATGGAAAGAATATACTCATATATTATGGTATGAAGAAAAGGTACAGTCACGCCGTGAAAATGCCCGAATAACAATGCTCCTCTACCATAGAAAACAAACCAAAACGATCATCATCAAGAAACCAAAACAAAACGCTCACACTACCCAGATGCTTATTCCAGAAACACCGATGGAACGCCATAAATCACCGGAGCTGCTCCGTTCAAATACTTCAACACACACGCCGGTCGCGACTGCGACACGGCTTCATCCAAGGTCGCCCCGTCCGATCCGGCATCAAACAAGCCCCATTTATCAAACGTAGACTGCGCAAACCGATCGATATCCTTATCGGTAACGTCCCAAAGGGTCGCAACGAGCGCGGGGCTGCCAGCGTGCAGATAGTTCATCGGCGTGCCGTAAGGCTCGTACTCGCCCGCCTCCGTCAAGGTACCACTGCTGCATCCCATCAGGAATGCAACGGCGCATTGCTCCAGTCGCTTGACCGTCCGCCCCCGAATGTATTGCGCACCGCTGCCGTGTCCAAAGTACAGGAAGAGATTCGTCGTCTCCAGGCCGCGCTTGAACTCGTCTTCGCTCGGCTCGCGCTGCATAATACCAGTCCAACCCTGCAGCGCAGAGAGATCCTTCTCAAATGTGCCCTGTGTCGTGCGAAGGTCGCCAGTCGGGTTGAGAATGTAGGTGCCACTATGGCGGTCAATGCCCACGCCCCGGCTAAGGTCAGAGTTCCGCTTGTCCTGAAACTGCAGAACTCGGTCACGTAGACATTCCAAGGACGGCACGCGGCACACGGGGAATCCTTGTAGACATGGGAGAGATTCCCACGGGAAGAGGTGGAGGGATTTATCGAGAACCAAGACGGTATGGTTGGGGGTGTGTTTACCCCGGCGGTTGCTGGCGGCGTCATGGTAGGCCCGAACCGCGTCCAGGGTTTCAACCACCATCATATCAAAATCAATCTCATCGTAGGCATTGCGCTCGCCCTGGAACTGTAGGATATCCACCACGAAGTATAGAAGGTCCATCAGCGTCTCCTCCGGATCTTCTTGGTCGTCCAGGTCCGCGACACCGATAAACAGTTCCAGCACGTTCGGGTGCAGCGTCAGGCGCGGCCCCTCCGCCCGACCGCCCTTCTGGCGAGAGGGAAGGTGTTTGTCTAAGATGGTCTGGAAGGAAGACGCGAATCGTGCTAGAGAGCTAGTATCATGGGGCAGGGGGGAGAAAATGCCTCGGAATCCCCCGAACCATACATTCTCAATGTTTTGCAACAGAGTCTCCATCCGGCGATCTAGAGCCTCCCGGTTTCTCCACCAGTCCTTCTTCATTTGCCGATCCGTTTGGGCTTTAGCCGCGTGGGAACTTTCGTTAGCCAGTTTGATCAGTTCCTGCATCTCCTCACGTCCGTCGTCGAAAGTAAACTGTTCATCCTCCTCCTCGGAATTGCCTCTCTTCAACGGAAGCCGCAAAAGGAAGGGCGAACGACCTTGATGTAGTCGTGAGACGATGAACTCACTCCGGTCTGCGCTCAACGATAAAGAAAGGACATTCCAATTGTCGGGCAGGATATCGATATATTCTTCTGCAAATTTCGAGCTACACAGATCCTCGGGGTCCGCCGTCATTGCGGAGGGTGTAGGCCAAAGAAGCGGGTCGTTGTATTCCGCCAGCTGCTTGTCAAGGTCAATAGCGGTATGCTCGCGCGTAAAGGCACCGATACGGCCAAGTTCTATCCGGGTTAGAAGGTGATAGGCAAAGGAGGACTTGTAGACTTACCATTAACATTGGCTGGAGGCTGCGACCAGGCGGATGTGCTCTCAGCGGCCGTAACATGAGACAGCATGGAGATACGACTCATCAGGCGTGACGCAGAGTGGCTATCCAACGTGGAGCCCACGGTGGTAGCAGTAGAAAACACATTGTTAAGACAATCGCCAGCCTTGGAAAGCATCACAGCAAAGTCTTCGCTTGCGGTCTGCGCTCGGGACCGTGTCCCTCTGGCGGGGGCGCGAGGCTTTCGGGCCGTAGTTTTGGTGGCAGCCTTGGATGTACCGGTAGTCTTACTTGGGGATTGCAGGGAAGGCAGCGAAATGGTCGACTCGGGAAGAACACAGTATACAGCATGAGAAGCAAAGTGGCGAATAGCCTCGGCGAGGAAATGCTCACTTTCCCCAAGGTGCACGGAGATCTGACTGTCCCTAGAGACTGCATATTTCCGGGCGTTGTTGAGCAGACATGAGGCTTTCTCGAAATCTCGTAAAGAGCGGCAGCAAGCGGCCTGTTGCCGTAGGATGTCGCTTCTGATCTGCAGCAGGGACTGTGATTCAGTGACGGTATCGGCGGCTTTCGAAGGGGTGGCATCTGCCTTGGTGGGTTTCCGAGTTGAGGTAGTGGCACGGGTCCGCCGAGTGGTCGCGGCGGGCTGCTTCGTCCTTCTACTAGCCGGTCGGATTCGGAGACTCTCCATTTTGTCTTCTAGTTCTGGGACACCCGAGGAAACTGAAGCCGCATCAGAGACATCCGGACTGCCAAAATCATTCATGATCCGGTCCGCCTCCAGAAGGGCCTGAAGTTCCTCACGGTAGTGGCCCTGCGCTCTGTAAAGAGAGGCAAGACCCATCTGCAGCGATGCGAGTTCAACACTACTCTCTAGCTGCTTCGACAATGTCTCGGCAGCTGTGAGGAGCTCTTCACCTTCAGAGATATGCCCCCCGAGAATCCAATGTGACCCAAGTTGCGCTTGAGAATTGATCAAACGAACAGGCGCGTTCAGGGTCTTGTTAATCTTCAACGCCTGCTCGCCGTAGTAGATGGCATCCTGGAACAAGCCGTGGTGTGCAGATAGACTCGCAAGGTTCAAGAGAGAGGTGTGATGCGAGCCGATGTGCGGCCAAAAAGGGGCTCCCTGTGTATAGACAGAAGTCGTTGTATGGTTCGCCTGTGATACATCAAGCTTGGCCATGGTTTCAACAACGTTGTCAAGCTCGGAGCTATCCCCTACGGAAATAACGGGCACAGGCAAGCTCTTTTCCTGTTTCCTCTGCGAGATTTTCTCAACCTTGGCCCAGATCCTGCAGTTCAACCGGACAGATAGCTTAGCAAAAAAGAGAGCGTCCTTGATAACCCCCTGAGCGAAGGAGAGCTGTGAGCTCATAAAGGCCGCATCCGCGACCAATCGTTCCCAGGCAATCTTGGCCAGAACAGAGCAGCCGTTCAAATCTTGCTTTTTCTGGTTTGACTCGTAGAGACTTCTAGCTGCTGATAGGGTGGCCGCCGCCTTCTCAGTCTCGCCTATTTCGATAAGGAAGGCTACCCGTGCCAGTTTGTGTGATAGGGTGGCCAGGCAAGAGACGTTAGGGCCGAGGTACTGCTCTGCGCGAGTGAGAAGATCGCCGGCCTTTTTGCAGTATCCAAGTCGACAATACTGCTGTACCAGACGCGCGATTACGATGATGGCTTCAGAAAAGTCACCGCCTTCTTGAAGCTCCGTGACTCGGAAGACCAGTTCGAGCGTTGAGAGCTGGAGCTTCCAAAGCCCATGGATTTCGGTGTAGTCGACTATAGCCTTCAGCTGGAGGAGGTAGTGTTCAACATCGCCAACGTATTGGATCAAGGTAACTCCATTGTTGCAGTTGCGCATCAAAGAGGTCCACGACGATATCATGAGGTTGAGAGTTTCAGACTGTAAATCCCCCTGCAGAAGGCCAACACTCAGACGCACAGAATTATGCAAATGAGTCGCTAAAGTCGCCAAAGCACCATCCTCGGCGTAGTCCCCAGCCTCGATAGCCTCCAGACCTTCCTCTTGCAATTCGTGTAATACTGTCGACTCCAAACAGTTCGGGCGTTCCAGGGACGAACGCAGCCCGCCCAAGACTACTCGTAAGCGACGAATGGGGTAAATCTCCGGATCGTATAGCCCAAGCAGCTTGGACACAAGGCAAGTAAAGTGTGATCGAAAGGCTTCATCGCTGGAGGCATGGGAATGTAGCTCTGCCAGGATGCCCATTTGCCATTCCATGATATGGCCTCTCACCAGCAGCGATTGCGACTCGTCGTCAAAGAACCCGGTAGACTTTGACTTCCCACGCAGCCTCAGTTGCAACTTCAGGTATGCGGTAAGGACTCGACCAATCATGAACCCGTTACTTTTGGGATCCTGGGAAGTTCGGTGAGGAAAGTTGGGACTGGAAACCAAGCCGTCCAACACTCCTGTGTCAATATGCTCTTGGATGGCCTGGGAGAAGGCCTGCTCGGCTTCTGCGCCCCTATTTCCTTCCATGTAAAGATATGCAAGGCGTTCATACTTCAAAGCCGCGAACCCCGTGATTCGTTGTTCTGGTGAGCAACTGGACAAAAGATGCGCAGAGTGCTTCACAAGAGGCACCAGCTCACGATATCCCTTCCCACGCTCTTTCTCCTTCAGATAACGTGACCAAAACAGATTTGACAGCCGAACGAATGCCGCACCAATTTGATCAAGTACTGACGGATCAGCTTCTTCGTCCGCGACGTCAATAGCCGTCAAAAGACGCTGGCAGTCGGTCAATGCGGAAAGAACATCTTCCCAGGGAGGCCGTTGTGACATGATTGAGAATTTACCGACAGCGAGCGCTGAATCCACTGCCGAGAGGACAATGTTTCTGCACGCGCGAACCCGTGTAAGAAATAAGTCATCCTCCTTTGGCTCATTATCGGACGAAGATGGTCGACCAACGTAGCGACGCAAAAACCGCAAGAAAGCAGGGAGATATTCGTAGATTTGGGAAATGTCAATACCATTCTTTTCCCCTGCCTTAGTAACCAAGTCTCCATAGGCGCTCATGGTAAGCTTTTTCAGTTTTGCTGCTTCAACCAGCAGCTCGTCGAGGTCACTGAGACTCCCTTTCAAGGGCATGCTCAGTGAGGAGGTCGCATCAGATACAACATTCGTAACCTTGTCGAGCGATGGTTTGGAAGACTTGTTAGCTTGAAGGTGCAAAGTTGCAATCTTGCAACGAACAGTGGCGAGCGAGAGGCATTGTCCGCTTGAGAGTGGGTTGACGGCTTCGGTAAAGAGCTTCAGAGCTTCGTCAAAGCATCCAGCCTCTTGAGCAAGGTGACCTAATATAGTAGCAATTCGGGCAACCGAGACATTATCTCTCAGACTAGCCGTGGTGCGCTTTTGCGTGTTAGCAACAGCGGTCTGAAGTCGAATGATTGTTTTATAGATGGACGCAAACTCGGCTTTCTCGATACCCTTGCTGTGGTGAGAGTAGTTGGCAAGGTATCGCGTCAATGGGTCCCACATCTCTTTGCCTTCATCACAGGTATGACCAGACAGCTTCCAGCTCATGCATCGAATCTCCAAGGACAGTAACTGAAGGGACAACGAAGTGGATGGCTTCAGACGATCGCGTGTTGTGAGACGATTCGATGGCTGCTGGACTCCGGCTAGGGATAACACAGTATTGGAGAGCAGTTGGAGTTGAAGTGCTGCTTTATCTGTGGTGAGAGCACCCGATTCCGTGGCCGCCACGATGACATTCGCTGGGCTGCTCAATTCGGACAACTGCAGTGAGGACGCGACTTTCTGGACAGTTGCAAGTTTCTTTTCCGATGCTATCAGCCGTAGGGCATTAGATTGAAAGGGAACAAGCACGCTTAGCACCGGACCGGCGTGGTCAAAATTGGCAAACGTAAGCAAGTCAGACATCCGTTCTTTGGCGCTTTCCTCCTCCTGAACCTCATTTTTCCTCCTGCTCGTAGTTTTTGATCGCATTGTAGCCTGGCTGTCCAGATACTGTTGTAGCCTTCTCTTAAGTCCTCTCAGTTCTTTAGAAGCCATGTCATTCAGCCCCAGTGACAGATACCTCCCCGCCAAGACGCATGCACCTTGCTCCAGCTGCATGTTCGGAAATCCATCCTGCTGGCCAGCTTGCTCCCCTTTTAAGCTCCGTAGAGACGACAGAGCCATACTTGCACATTCCGCCACAGCCGCCAGCCCAGTATCCAGTTCATCCTCCTGTGACGTCTTCAGCTTTCTGGGCGATTTCGCGCCACGACTCGGCGAGGAGCTACACGCGGTCCGAGCCCGAGCTTCATCGCGTTTAGCAGGTAGCTTGGATGCATCCGAGAGGGTTTTGAGGGTTGTGTTAAAGACATCTGTGGCGAGGACGAGCTTCTCTTGACATGACAGACGCGCAGCATCCATTTCCACGACTGTGTTGATGGCCGCTTCATGTGCGGAGACCTTCGTCCCTCTCGACGACTTCGGCCGAGTGGAAGTCGCTGTGGTTTTCGTCGTCCTAGTTCCCCTCTTCACTGTGGTTTTATCAGACTCCGGTGACGTCTTCGATAGTCCGCGGAAAAGCGTCTGGAGGGAGATGACGGTGGCATTCGAACATGTTGACGTGGAGCGAACGGCCTGCTTCACCGATTCCACCGAGGAATCGGAGAGAAGGGAGGTGACCGCCATTGGTACAGTTGTATCCTTGCTGTGAGTATGATAAGTTAGTAGTTCAGGCCATTCGGAATGTTCGATAACGTGGTCGCTTGTGTGGCTTGTCTCCGTGACATCTGTGATGGTTATCGCTTGCCGTAAGCCAAGCCAAGCGGCCGTTGTCGTAGCAACACGGGAGCCACTACACCCAGAGTGGTCTAGCGGTGCCAAGGCTCCGAGACTCCGATGTCCCAGGACTCTTTTCAATATCTCTCAATGGCTTCAATTGTGAATTCGACGTCGCAATCCCTCACAATACGCCCAGGATTCTGGCAAACATGTCTTTCGTGAGACTTCCTACCCGGTTACTCTCCATTGCACGAGCTACACCCCAGCTTGTTGGGCACACTCCTATCCGAACGCCACACCAAATTCGTTTCGAATCCACGAGAGTCCCACGATTAGCCCAAGCCTCGATCTGGAGCTCCATGGTCCCTAAATTCATCCGAAACCGCGGTTCCAAAGAAACAACGGCCGAGTCAGCGAAATCGAAAGAATGGAATCCCGCTAGCTTCTACATCATCATATTCATCTTGATTGGATCACAAGCGATCCGGATGATCGCGCTAAAGAACGACTACCGCGCATACACGCGGACGACAGACGCTAAGATCACGCTTCTACGAGAAGTCATTGAGCGGGTGAAGAATGGTGAGAAGGTAGACGTGGAGCGATTACTGGGGACTGGCGATCAGGGCAAGGAGAGGGAGTGGGAAGAGAGTTAGTTCTCGTTCTTTTGCATCGAGGGTTGGTTACTAACTTCTGCTGGCTAGTTCTGCATGAGATCGAGGAGGAGGACTCGTTATGGCATCAGAAGTCGAAGGATCAGGAGCCGGATCAACAATCTCAGTCGAAAGAACAGCAGGTGGAGAACTCGCAAAAAGACCCAGTTATGCCTGCTGAAGGCGCCGGAAATGAGGAGCCACCTGCAAATAGCCCCTCGAGACGGAAGATAAATTTCTTCTGAGAGTATTTTCTATGGGATTAGCCAGCTTGGGGGTACAAATTTCAGCTGTATATCTTGGCATTTAACCAATACGGGGGGCTCCGACCGGAGAGTATGGAAACCTCGTGAGTTACCTACTATGCTGCTGATGCGGCGTTACTGTGATTGGTCATTAATCTGGCCGTTCTGCATCTCTTGATAAGCGGTAGGTTGCATTAATTTTTGCGGTGCTGTATAAATGGGCTAACGACGGGTATATTCAAGGTCACCTGGTTGAGAAATTGTTTTCCACTTACACATCCACTTCCTATGTATATCTACGGGTCTGTACCAGCTCTTACAAGATTTTATGATACCCACGCCCTTTGGACCTACCATCGTATTACTCTGGTATATATTACATGTGTTTGATGTCCAATTCATAACATATAATTCACACAATTCACACCAAATCAAGGTACATATCACACAGTTGGTACCTGTACATTCGTATATAGGACAAATTCACACGGTCTAGGACATCTCATGCAATTCGGGAATAGTGCAAATCTCTATCCCTTCCCCGGTCTATTCCTTTTTGATACAATGTGCAAATGCAAGGTGATTCTGTACGGGCATAAGAGAAAAAGAAATGGCCTTCCAATCAGAACCCCGGGTACTAAGCCAAAAGGAAACAGTTCAGACAAACAAAAGAGAGAGAGCAGAAGGTATTTCCAATCGAAGACAAAAGAAGGCAAAAACGGAACCGAAACGTCGCTAGTGAATACAAAGTCATGCTTTAGTTAGTGCTGGGTGTCTGCATAAACTTGGGCCATTTGTCGGCCTGAGGAATCTTGACACGGCCAATGTTCTCGTCGAGATCAAGGATCAGCTTCAGGGCGTTTCTAGATCTGAGGTATGGCAGAGGAGCCTTGGCGCCCTGGAGGCCGACACCGGGCTCGATCTGTCCAGTTGGGGTGACTTCTTCCTGGCCGGGCATAGGCAGCCACTTCTGCAGAAGTTCATATGACGCGAGAGTGAAACCGAACTGAGGAGAAGAACGAACGATACGGGCAGGACCACCCTTGAAGAAGGCCTTGAAGCCCTCCTCCTTCAAGATCGTCTGGGCACAATGACGCAGACCAGTGTATCCGACCTCGCCCTTACGAGCCTCAACCTGGAGACGGGTCTTGATGACATCGCACGGGGTGGTCAGATATGCGGCAGGCATACCAGCGATCGCACCGGCAGTCAGCAACTGCACGACACCGAGCTTGTGGGTGGGCGATTCGCCAAAGAAGTCGCTCTTCAGGTGAGCGTAGGTCGGGAAGTAAATCGCAGAGAATGGAACTACCGAGTCACATCGATTAGATTATGGGTCCCAAACAGGCAAGGCAGATAGAGTCCTTCTTACCATCACGCAGCAAACAGGCACTGGCTCCCTTGTACAGACCGACCAGACCCAAGTTCTTCACAATCCACAGGGCCGAACGACGAGGGGCACCCTCGACATTCTTCGCAATTTCACCCTGAACCTGCAGGCGAATCTTGACGATTTCAAGAGGGTTGGTGAAAATCTAGGGAGGGTTAGCGGTGAGTCCAGAGCGATGGCGTAACGGTGGGATGCAGTGCAACTTACCACTTGGCAACCACCGGCCGTACCACCGGCAAGGATCTCGTACGGATACCAAATCTTGCCATTCTCCTTATTCGTAAAATGGCCACGGACCAAGTCGTTGACCGTCAGCTTGATGGCCTTCTCAGGCGCAACACCAATCAGCTGAGGGATAACTCCGGAATACAGGCCGGTGAAACCCTCATTACGGATAACCTTGCGCGCACAGTCGAGTGAGTTGTTATACAGTCTTTCGCCGACGCGCGTAGACCGCTGGTTCTGCATACGAGTCTTGACCAAGTCAATGGGGTAGACCATGAAGGCACCAAAAGCTCCTGCCAAACTGCCCAGCGCGAAATGGTGAACCGACTCCAACACGTTGTACAAGACCGACTTGGTCTTGTCCGCCGCCTTATGAGCGGTTGAGACGGCGGCTTGACCAGCAATGGCAAGGGGCATCCGCCATGATGCGTCGATGACCTTGGCGAAATCCTTTTGAGCGAGACGGCCGGAGGGGGCATCCAGGCCCGCGAAGTGGAACAAGATGTCTGCTTCCATGGGGGTGAACAGGGAGAAGCGAGTGATTCGGGCCGCCTCGTTCAGGAAGTCGGCGCGGGTGATCTTCCCATCATCACTCTTCTGGGTGGCCTCACGCACAATGACATCGATCATGTCCATCTCGCGCATGATGTTCTGGAAGGCACGGACGGTGGCATACGAGATCTTGGTGCCGGTGGAGATGTTGCACAGACTGGGAAGGTGCTCCAACACGTAGTCGGACAGCTTGTGTTTCGAGGTTTCCAGGATAATGCGCTGGAAGTCTTCGGGCTCGATGTAGCCATCACCGTCCTTGTCAAAGATGTGGAAAGCTTGGCGGATGCGCTCCCCTTGCAAGCCTCGGAGCATTTGCGCGAATTGCGGGTAAGTCATGTCATGGCGACTCTTCGTGCGTCCGGTGTAGAGGGAGGCCCATTCCGAGTTCCAATCAAAAGGAATGCTGTCCTTATCCTTGTTCACGTTATACAGATTCTTGAAGGTTTCCCACTTCACGGCGCCTGTGCCGTCGGTATCGAACAAACGGAAGGCGATCTCATATTCGGCATCGGGCTTCGTGAGGAGGTTCTCGAAGGTTGCCCAATCGCTGAGGCTGAGCTTGCCAGTCTGCTTGCGATCCGCAACCTTAAAGAGGATTCCGTAATGTTCACGCTTGATCTTGTGCTAGAAAGGGCGAATTATCATGTTAGCTGAAGGTCATGCGAGCTCCGCGACGGCGATGACACATCATCGTTGTCGCAACATGAAAACAGCACCACACTCACATAATCCTCATGCTTGGGGGCAATAGCATCGATGAAATCGTCTTCCGTCATGTACAAGTCTCCGGTGCCCTCATCCTTGCGTGCGTGACGAATGAAATTCGTCTTGGCCTGGTGTGATGGTTGTGACTGATCCGTACTGGAGCCAACCAAGGACTCTTTTACCGTGTCCTTGACAGTCATTGTGATATCTTTATATACGAACGCAAAAAACGAAAGGAAGCAAGCAATTGATGCAAGTCACTGAAGGAACCAAGCTCCAGGACAGATGAACACTAACTAGGAAGGCCAACCCAAGGGATCCGAACAGGAAAAGAATGGAATTATGAAGGGGTTGGGTTGGGATAAGGAAAGTGTGTGGAGAACGGAAATTAGTTAGGGAAGAAAAAATGGGGGGAAGCGTAAAGTGATAGTACCAAAGAAGATCAGTTGTTCTGGGGATGAACAATGACTGTGTTGGCTTTTTGTCTTGAATGAATTTTCGGCCGTTCTATGAGGGAATAAAAAACAAAAAAAGTTTTGTCTCTATTTTATTTTCTGGTTCCTTTTTTATCTTCTACTTTTTTTTTTTTTTTTTTTTTCCCTCAGGGCGTCTGACAAGTTTGAGGCGTT